>NC_056739.1:1343893304-1343980804 GCF_019279795.1 Protopterus annectens | reverse complement strand
CAAGCACATGTCACCACATCCACTTTCACCTTCAAACCTGTGCCCACATCTTATATAAAACTACTCTTAAGCAAATTTAAACCATGCTCTTCATCAGCTGATGACCTTTCAAGTGAAAAAATTAAAAATTGCAGCTAATAGCATTGCCTATTTTCTCTCAGTGCTTATAAATAGGTAAATCCAGAAATCCCAAGTTCCATCTCTGTGGAAAAAGTGACACATTTTCCCTCTGCACAAAGTAGAAAACTCAACAGACATTAATAACTTCAGACCTATAGCAATCTTGTCTCCCCCTGGCAAAATACTTGAAAATGTATTCAAAAACAATTGCTAGACTATCTACTTCAGGAAGAACTTCTATCCCCTATACAACATGGCTTCCATCCTTCCCATAGCACTAGCACTTCCCTTCTAACTTATACAGATGCTGTCAATAAAGCTAGAGATAATGGCAAACTAGTCTCTTCCTTACAGTGTGTTACAGCAAACTTCTACTTCAAATGTCCTCACTAGGTCTCTCTCAGCCCACCCTTCTGTGGTTCAAACACTACCTGCCCAATAGGTACCAGTCAGCAAAATGGCAGTCCATGCTCTCTCCTTACCTCCCAGTCACCAACAGTGTACCACAAAGCTCCATCCTTGTTCCCTTCCTCTTTAAAATGTTCATCAACGCCATCTATACTTCCACACAACAATACATTACACAGATGATTCCAATCACATTTGCACATCTGACAACATGGTACACCTGCAAAATATTATTCAGGAGGCTTTAACAACCACAGAAACATGGCTTTGTAACTCACAACTCATTCTCAACCGAAAAAAAAGATAAAACTACTACTTTTTTCCCCAAATCCCTTTCTCATAAAGAAACAAAATATATAGTCCTTTCTCTTGATACTAGAACTGTTGAAGTCACCTTTCATACTTTCATAGCAAATTATTAGAGGCGATAGTGGATGATAAGCTTACATTCGACATGCATATACAAAATTGCATAAGGAAAAACTCATCAAAAACTAGGGATGCTTTACAAAGCCAAAAACTTTCTCGGTATGCAACTAAAACTGCACTTGCCACTACCGTACGTGTCTCCATCCCACACTTTTTTATGGTGCTCGTATCTTGACTAACCTCCAGGCTTCACAAAAATTAAAACATGCACAATGCTATAATAAAGTTGCTAAATTTGCAGTAAATACTCCTTTCAGAACCCACCACTGTATAGCACTGAAAAGCCTAAATTGGTCAGAAGTACCTCATCAACGAACATATACACAGCTTCTTACCACCTATAAAATCAGCCAGCATCCATATGCCTGTCCAGCACTAAAAAACATTCTTCACAACTATGTTCCCAATCAGTCGTTGTGATCTAGAGACCAAAAACTCCTGTCTGTCTATAAACCTATCAAATCTTCTGGGCATTTTCTTTGCTCGTACAAGGTTACTAAGGCCTGTAAATCTTATGCAAAACAGTTTGGCTCCACAAAAGGTGTTATAAGTTGTCCTAGTCATATCCAGGTTACCCCAGATACCGGAATCAAATTAGATTATATTGAAACTGGATCCAAACAAAGCACAGGGAGGAGGCAGAATTAGTAATAATGAACTGAGAACATTTCAGCAAGAACTTACAACACCATTATATTTATTATTAATAGGTCATATAAATCTGGGGAGATTCCTCAAGATTGCAGACATGCACTTATTAAACCTGTCTTTAAGGGAAAGGGAAGTAGGACAAACCCAGAGTCATACAGACCTTTAAGTCTACTTTCATGTTGTGGAAAAATAATAGAGAAGGTAATATTGGATAGGTTATTGTCAGAAATGGATAGGCTGGGACTTGAAACCATATATCAACATGCATATGTTGAAAAATAGATCTATTACCACCCATAACATGATGTTCTACAATAATATAATAACAGCTAGAAAAATAAAAAATATGTGCTGTAATGTAATTTATATAGATTTGATTTCAACATTTGACAGGGTCATACACAAAACACTGATCAATAAATTATTACAACAAGGTGTTGATGTACTCTTGATAAGATGGATAGCTGCATGGCTTACCAATAGGGCATGGTAAGTATCATACAGCAACTGGACAGGCAAAATCTTTGTTTGCAGTCATGGTTTCCCACAGGGCTCTGTCCTAGGCCCTTACTTGTTTAGTTTGTATCTTTCAGTCCTAACTTTTTCATCTGAGGTGTTCTACAGTGTATATGTAGATGACCTGAAATTGGGTAAACTGATTACATGTGTTAAAGATAAGGCATGTCTGCAAATAACATGACTAAATTAACAATTTGGGCATAGGAGAATAATATGCTGATAAATACATCAAAAACTAAGCATATGAGATTTATGAGACAAACTGAAAGGTGAATATTTAATACAGCACCCAGTGATTGAAACTGTAGATTCATTTAAAGACCCGAGTATATGGTTAGATCCAGCTACAAGTTTTTCTATCATATCAACCAATTGGTTAATGATAGTTATAGAACTATAGGTTGTATAAAAATATTTATAATGTCCAGGAAATCAGAAATGATGATGCCATTGTTTGTTAGTTACATTAGACCCAAACTTGAGTATGGAATAACAATAGGGAAACCCTATAAGAAAACAAGCATGAGTAAACTGGAAAGGGTACAGCAGAGATATGCTAAGAGCATAAATGGATGTGAAAATTGATGTTATTATGAAAGACTAAAATGTCTGAACTTGTACAGTGTCTCTTACAGATAGCTAAGAGGAGATCTTATTCAGGTATATAGGGCATTTAGAGAGAAATACCTCTGAGAATGTTTCATGTTATCAAAAAGTACTAGAGAATCATCAGTTAACCTATGTAGAAGATTCTATAGGAATGAGAAGTGTGCTAACTGATTCCCTAACAGAATAGTTGATGCATGGAACAGACTACCAAATTACATTAAAGCAAGTACTAGTTTACATATTTTTAAGAACAGCCTGGACATTTATTATGGGAACAAGTGTTTTGGTATATTGGCAAGCTAGAAGGGCATTAATGCCCATGGCTGAAAGATTTGTATGTATGTATATATGTAAGGCCTGAAACTCCCTACCTGTATCCCTCAGGTCAATATCCCCCCCTCTCACCTTTCAAAATCACTCTGAAAGACTTCCTACCTAAAATCTGACTTTGTTCTTGCTCAAAACCTGGAGAAAATATACCCCGGATGTGAACTAGTACATTTTAATTCCTTATACCTTCTTACTCTCCCTTCTTCATTTACTTCCTTACTTCTGTCAAATTCTCTTCCCCGACTTTCACTCTAAATGTACCAAAAGTCAGTTTTCCCCTCACATCATACTGCAATTACTGTTTGTATTAGACTAACTTACCTTTAACTTCTCTAAAAACTGTTTACATTTTTTTAAATATTAAATGATTGTCATATAAGTTATATCAATTCTTAATCAATGTTGTTATATTATTACTAATTTATTACTTAAATGGCAGATGTATTTGTTTTATTTTTGAAGACTGTAAAATCATTGTTCTGAAAATGTTTTGTAATAATTTGAAGCTTACCCCAAAAGCCTCTTCTGAAAATGGTCTTCTACCCACTAGGACATTCATGGTCAATAAATAAATATATATATATATACATACATATATATATATATATATATATATATATATATATTAAAATGTATATATATATTTAAAAAAAAAATATATATATATATATATATATACATAAAATATATATATATATATATATATATATATATATATATATATATATATATATATATATATATATATATATCTATATATCTATATATGGATCTACTTCAGTAACTCGAACATATTACAAGCTCTAACCACATATGGCCGAGAACATATGTTCAAACTTGTGATAGTTCAAACACTGAAGTAAAAAAAAGAAAAAAACAACAAAAAACTAAATTAAACATCTGTAGCAGGGGGGGCTACACCTCTCTGCACCCCCACACCCACTTACTTAAATATACCAACGCTGAGATTGTACTACATTGCGAAAAAGGGAAATCTTTCCATTGCGCACTGTACGGAGATCTCCATTTAGTCTGACTGAACATTTATAAGTTTGAACATATGGTCTCGGCCATATGAGGTTCGATCTTGTTATATGTTTGATCTACTGAAAGGGACCCATATATATATATATATATATATATATATATATATATATATATATATATATATATATATATATATATATATATATATATATATATATATATATATATATATATATATATATATATATATATATATACATATCACCAACCGAAAAAGCCAGACAAAACTCAGAAAATAACGAAAGAAATGGCAGAAGTGGACACCACCAATGAAACACCTTGAATGATCACAAAAAATAGCGTATAAAAGATTTAATATCCGCTTTCGTCACACAAACTTCATCAGAAAACAGCAAGTGTAAGCACAGAACAATTTAAATACATCAGCTAATCAGTGCCTAAATCAATCAATTAAAGAATTAATTAATTAAAACGCTGAAATTTAAAAGCAAAAAACAAAAATCTACAAATACTTAATAAATCCGACAATATTTACATATTAAATAAACATCCCATATCAGTGTGTTTAGAAATGGTCAATTTACGATGTTTCAAAAAACACTTCAGGTTAATGGCTTCATTAAGTCCTGGTGGTAAGTCGGATTGTAATCTGACCTGCCAAAAAGTTTCCCGTTGTTCTACATAATTTCTGAAGTCCCCAGCTCTCCTGTTGTGTTTACAAATTTCTAAAATAGTAATCATAAATTTCTTAAAACTCAAACATGATGTAGAATGTTTATATAAAGCGTTGTTAGGATCTTTGATTTTAATAGCATATAGGTGCTCTTTAATGCGTCTCCCTAAACTCCTCGTGGTCATACCCACATAAAAAGCTGGGCACACAGAGCACATAGCAATATAAACAAGCCCACAACTAGTGCAATCAACATAACCAGGAACTTCCAGTATTTTATCAGATGTTATGACATTAATATAAGGACCCTCAGAAATAAAATGACAAACTTTACAATTATTGCATCGAAACATGCCTTTCTTCTTTCTTTCAATAATAGTGTCATCAATAAAATGCCTTTCCAAAATCCTTTTAAACTGCCGACAAGTTTGATTCATTTTTTGTTTTCTTAACCAACGAACTGGAACTTCATGTTAATGATGTTACCAATAGAAAGCGGTCAAAGTTGGACAGAGATATTATTGCTTATGACAACAAGACTGCTTATAGTAACTTTGCACCTAATTATCACAACTCTGTTAACCAGCTGCCAAGACCTAATTTTGCAAATAAGTCCAGTCGTCCTGTTGCTGCTTCTTTTAAGTCTTTTTCCGACAACTTGGACAGTGCTACTACGACATTTAAGGGCAGTAAAAATGATTATGACTTGACTTTTCCACCTATTGTGCCTTCTTCTTCTTCTGTTACTGGTGTTTTACCTGACAAAGTTCAGGACAGCAACTTTATAACTAATAAACAAGCTGACAATAATGCTGATAACCCTGTGGATTGCACGGGCACTAGTAAAGTTAATAAAGACAGGTTTGTGTCTGTTTCTACTGACGTTCCTTTGAAGAAGAACTGTTCGAACAACACTTGTAAAAGTACTGTGCTTACCAGAAGCAGGACTTTTTTGGGGTCAAGTTCGTCGGGGGACGAGGCCTAACTGATCATTCGGACAGTTTTGGTGTTATTAATTTGACTGAGCATTCATTTACTACTACAGAATTAACTGTTTTGAAGTATGGGCTCAACTTTATTCCTAGTCAGAGAGCTGATTATGGCAAGACAATTATTGATATTAAGAAATTTACCAGAAAATTAAATCTGTCTTATTTAATGCACGATTTACCTGACACTAATAATGTGATAAACAAGCCCTCTTGTTATGTACCTAATTTACATTATACTATCAAAGCTTATGAAGAGTTATGTATTAAGGAAGTTAATGAATTTTTTAAAAATAAGAACTTTTTTTGTGACAATTTGAGCCGTCAAGAAAGAATGGCTTTAAAACATTTAAGAGAGTTGACTACGTCACTTAGGTTCATGAAGAGCGATAAGGGTTCAAACGTAGTTGTTATGGACCACGAACGTTACAATTGTAACATGCAAGAAATTTTAGGGAACATCTGTGAGTATGAACCCATTGCTCTTTTTGACATTTTAAAATGTTTTCATTAAGTTCATTCACATTTATATGATGCATTAATGTCTGGTGAGATCAATTTCAGTTTATACAATTTCTGTGTAGTTGAACATCCAAAAATAGGTGTCATATTTGGAATCCCTAAAACTCATAAGGACATTTTAAATCCTCCTTTACGTCCTATAGTTTCTTCTCCTCATTCAATCACGGAAGGGATTTCTTTAGTTATTAATGCCTTGTTAGGACCTCTACTTGAAAGTCAGTCATCATTTGTTAGGGATTCCTGGCATTTTATAGAAAAAATTAGGATTTTTCATGAAGGGCGGATTTTTGATTCCTCTAAACACATTATTTTTACACTGGATGTTAACTCATTATATACATGTATTCCCCACGATGAGGGCGTTGATGCTGTACGTAGTTTTTTGGTGAAAGAAAAACTTTTCAATAATTCTCTCATTTCTTTGACTTGTAGGTTTTTGGATATTATTCTGGAAAACAACTTTTTTCTGTTTAATAATAGGTAATACAGGCAAAGATGTGGTGTTGCTATGGGATCTCCAGCAGCACCAGCTTATGCAAATTTGGTTATGGCATGGTGGGAGGTAGAATTCATTCCCATTTTGAAGCAAAAGTTTAACATTATTTTTTTCTGCAGGTATATTGATGATTTAATTTTCATTATTGAGGGGAGCCCAGACACTGTGCACAATTTTTTGTATGAAGTTAATTCTTCATCTGGTTATCTCAAATTCACACTTGGCAATGTCGGATTATCTGTTAATTTTTTGGACATTCATATTTGGTGGGATAATGCAGATAATTGTTTTCATAGTAGAATATATAGAAAAAAGACATTTACCAATGGGTATTTACATAATTCTAGTGGCCACCCAAAACACATAGTAAGAAATGTCTCTAGAGGACAATTTATCAGGGCTAGCCGAATGACCACTAGGGAGAACGATGTGATACACGAATTTCACCTCATCGCTACTTTTTTTATTCAACGGGGATACGATGAGAAGTTTTTAATAGATATTGGTAATGAAGTTTTTGGTAAACGTTTTACTCATTTTCCCCCGATTCTTGAAAGGTCGATCACTAAGAGTAGTACTGCAAACTTTAAAAAGGATTTTGGAAAGGCATTTTATTGATGACACTATTATTGAAAGAAAGAAGAAAGGCATGTTTCGATGCAATAATTGTAAAGTTTGTCATTTTATTTCTGAGGGTCCTTATATTAATGTCATAACATCTGATAAAATACTAGAAGTTCCTGGTTATGTTGATTGCACTAGTTGTGGGCTTGTTTATATTGCTATGTTCTCTGTGTGCCCAGCTTTTTATGTGGGTATGACCACGAGGAGTTTAGGGAGATGCATTAAAGAGCACCTATATGCTATTAAAATCAAAGATCCTAACAACGCTTTATATAAACATTCTACATCATGTTTGAGTTTTAAGAAATTTATGTTTACTATTTTAGAAATTTGTAAACACGACAGGAGAGCTGGGGACTTCAGAAATTATGTAGAACAACGGGAAACTTTTTGGCAGGTCAGATTACAATCCGACTTACCACCAGGACTTAATGAAGCCATTAACCTGAAGTGTTTTTTGAAACATCGTAAATTGACCATTTCTAAACACACTGATATGGGATGTTTATTTAATATGTAAATATTGTCGGATTTATTAAGTATTTGTAGATTTTTGTTTTTTGCATTTAAATTTCAGTGTTTTAATTAATTAATTCTTTAATTGATTGATTTAGGCACTGATTAGTTGATGTATTTAAATTGTTCTGTGCTTACACTTTCTGTTTTCTGATGAAGTTTGTGTGACGAAAGCGGATATTAAATCTTTTATACGCTATTTTTTTGTGACCTTTCAAGGTGTTTCATTGCTGGTGTCTACTTCTGCCATTTCTTTCGTTATTTTCTTACCTCCCAGTCACCAACAGTGTACCACAAAGCTCCATCCTTGTTCCCTTCCTCTTTAAAATGTTCATCAACGCCATCTATACTTCCACACAACAATACATTACACAGATGATTCCAATCACATTTGCACATCTGACAACATGGTACACCTGCAAAATATTATTCAGGAGGCTTTAACAACCACAGAAACATGGCTTTGTAACTCACAACTCATTCTCAACCGAAAAAAAAGATAAAACTACTACTTTTTTCCCCAAACCCTTTCTCATAAAGAAACAAAATATATAGTCCTTTCTCTTGATACTAGAACTGTTGAAGTCACCTTTCATACTTTCATAGCAAATTATTAGAGGCGATAGTGGATGATAAGCTTACATTCGACATGCATATACAAAATTGCATAAGGAAAAACTCATCAAAAACTAGGGATGCTTTACAAAGCCAAAAACTTTCTCGGTATGCAACTAAAACTGCACTTGCCACTACCGTACGTGTCTCCATCCCACACTTTTTATGGTGCTCGTATCTTGACTAACCTCCAGGCTTCACAAAATTAAAACATGCACAATGCTATAATAAAGTTGCTAAATTTGCAGTAAATACTCCTTTCAGAACCCACCACTGTATAGCACTGAAAAGCCTAAATTGGTCAGAAGTGCCTCATCAACGAACATATACACAGCTTCTTACCACCTATAAAATCAGCCAGCATCCATATGCCTGTCCAGCACTAAAAAACATTCTTCACAACTATGTTCCCAATCAGTCGTTGTGATCTAGAGACCAAAAACTCCTGTCTGTCTATAAACCTATCAAATCTTCTGGGCATTTCTTTTGCTCGTACAAGGTTACTAAGGCCTGTAAATCTTATGCAAAACAGTTTGGCTCCACAAAAGGTGTTATAAGTTGTCCTAGTCATATCCAGGTTACCCCAGATACTGGAATCAAATTAGATTATATTGAAACTGGATCCAAACAAAGCACAGGAGGAGGCAGAATTAGTAATAATGAACTGAGAACATTTCAGCAAGAACTTACAACACCATTATATTTATTATTAATAGGTCATATAAATATGGGGAGATTCCTCAAGATTGCAGACATGCACTTATTAAACCTGTCTTTAAGGGAAAGGGAAGTAGGACAAACCCAGAGTCATACAGACCTTTAAGTCTACTTTCATGTTGTGGAAAAATAATAGAGAAGGTAATATTGGATAGGTTATTGTCAGAAATGGATAGGCTGGGACTTGAAACCATATATCAACATGCATATGTTGAAAAATAGATCTATTACCACCCATAACATGATGTTCTACAATAATATAATAACAGCTAGAAAAATAAAAATATGTGCTGTAATGTAATTTATATAGATTTGATTTCAACATTTGACAGGGTCATACACAAAACACTGATCAATAAATTATTACAACAAGGTGTTGATGTACTCTTGATAAGATGGATAGCTGCATGGCTTACCAATAGGGCATGGTAAGTATCATACAGCAACTGGACAGGCAAAATCTTTGTTTGCAGTCATGGTTTCCCACAGGGCTCTGTCCTAGGCCCTTACTTGTTTAGTTTGTATCTTTCAGTCCTAACTTTTTCATCTGAGGTGTTCTACAGTATGTATATGTAGATGACCTGAAATTGGGTAAACTGATTACATGTGTTAAAGATAAGGCATGTCTGCAAATAACATGACTAAATTAACCATTTGGGCATAGGAGAATAATATGCTGATAAATACATCAAAAACTAAGCATATGAGATTTATGAGACAAACTGAAAGGTGAATATTTAATACAGCACCCAGTGATTGAAACTGTAGATTCATTTAAAGACCCGAGTATATGGTTAGATCCAGCTACAAGTTTTTCTATCATATCAACCAATTGGTTAATGATAGTTATAGAACTATAGGTTGTATAAAAATATTTATAATGTCCAGGAAATCAGAAATGATGATGCCATTGTTTGTTAGTTACATTAGACCCAAACTTGAGTATGGAATAACAATAGGGAAACCCTATAAGAAAACAAGCATGAGTAAACTGGAAAGGGTACAGCAGAGATATGCTAAGAGCATAAATGGATGTGAAAATTGATGTTATTATGAAAGACTAAAATATCTGAACTTGTACAGTGTCTCTTACAGATAGCTAAGAGGAGATCTTATTCAGGCACATAGGGCATTTAGGGACAACTACCTCTGGGAATGTTTGGGCTTATCAAAAATTACTAGAGAATCATCAGTTAACCTATGTAGAAGATTCTATAGGAATGAGAAGTGTGCTAACTGATTCCCTAACAGAATAGGATGCATGGAACAGACTACCAAATTACATTAAAGCAAGTACTAGTTTACATATTTTTAAGAACAGCCTGGACATTTATTATGGGAACAAGTGTTTTGGTATATTGGCAAGCTAGAAGGGCATTAATGCCCATGGCTGAAAGATTTGTATGTATGTATATATGTAAGGCCTGAAACTCCCTACCTGTAGCCCTCAGGTCAATATCCCCCCTCTCACCTTTCAAAATCACTCTGAAAGACTTCCTATCTAAAATCTGACTTTGTTCTTGCTCAAAACCTGGAGAAAATATACCCCGGATGTGAACTAGTACCTTTTAATTCCTTATACCTTCTTACTCTCCCTTCTTCATTTACTTCCTTACTTCTGTCAAATTCTCTTCCCCGACTTTCACTCTAAATGTACCAAAAGCCAGTTTTTCCCTCACATCATACTGCAATTACTGTTTGTATTAGACTAACGTACCTTTAACTTTTGTAAAAACTGTTTACATTTTTTTAAATATTAAATGATCGTCATATAACATATCAATTCTTAATCAATGTTGTTATATTATTACTAATTTATTATTTAAATGGCAGATGTATTTGTTTTATTTTTGAAGACTGTAAAATCATTGTTCTGAAAATATTTTGTAATAATTTGAAGCTTACCCCAAAAGCCTCTTCTGAAAATGGTCTTCTACCCACTAGGTCAATAAAGAAATATATATATATATATATATATATATATATATATATATATATATATATATATATATATATTAAAATATCTATATATATTTAAAAATAAATATATATATATATATATATATATATATATATACATAAAATATATATATATATATATATATATATATATATATATATATATATATATATCTATATATCTATATATGGATCTACTTCAGTAGCTCGAACATATTACAAGCTCAAACCACATATGGCCGAGATCATATGTTCAAACTTGTGATAGTTCGAACACTGAAGTAAAAAAAAGAAAAAAACAACAAAAAACTAAATTAAACATCTGTAGCAGGGGGGGGCTACACCTCTCTGCACCCCCACACCCACTTACTTAAATATACCAACTCTGAGATTGTACTACATTGCGAAAAAGGGAAATCTTCCCGTTCCGCGCTGTACGGAGATCTCCATTCAGTCTGATTGAACATTTATAAGTTTGAACATATGGTCTCAGCCATATGAGGTTCGATCTTGTTATATGTTTGATCTACTGAAAGGGACCCATATATATATATATATATATATATATGTATATATATATATATATATATATATATATATATATATATATATATATATAAATATATACATACATATATATATATATATATATATATATATATATATATATATATATATATATATATATATATATATATATATATATATATATATATATATATATATATATATATGGTTCCACTTCTAACCATCAGAATTTCAAAACATCGAAATTCTGATCATTGAGACTAGAACATCGAATTTTGAAACATCGAAGGTTACAAGTGTAACCAAAAAAAAAGAAAGAAAGAAAAATAAATTGTAACAATTGTATGCAGGGGGGCTTTGCCTCCCTGCACTCCCCACACCCCCCCACTTTTATATTCCAACTCCGAGGCCACACTGCAGTAGAGTAAAGGAAAATCTCCCATTTAGTGCTATATGCAGAAGCGCTAAACGGGAGATTTTCCATACCCTATTTGTAGTGCCATCACACAGATGGCACACAGACACACACAGTATGCAGGGCACCTTGGTGCCCTGCAAAAACACATTCTCTCACCTACACTTACCTTTTTCTTCCCCTTCAAACCTTTGATGTTTTAAAACTAGATGTTCTGGTCTCGATGATCTGAACTTCGATGTTTTAAACGTTTGATGGTTTGAAGGGGAACCATGTACATATATATATATATATATATATATATATATATATATATATATATATACATACATATATATATATATATATATAGTAGTCACATGATTTTGTCAAGCAGCACTTTTGTCAACATCTGTCTATTTGACACAATTTGATTGACTAAACAGATGGTTGACACCTATCGACAAAAGTAGCGAATTGGACAATTCTTGGGGTTGAGGAATTTGCCCTTTTCTCGTGAATTGTGCAATCTTGGAGTTAGAATACAGAATTAGCATGGGGTGAGGGGATGCAGAGGACTTGCTCCCCTGCTAAAAATAATGTTTTCTTTTTAGTTTAGTTTAAATATTTTTGTGAGCACTGAGATTGATGCTTGGCACATGGCTAGTCACATGTCAATGTGAATAATTTCATTCATTTGGTGTTGACATTATTCATGTCAATAAAAGTGCCGTTCAACTGAGGTAAGCAAGTCCATATATTTATACATCTATATCTGTATCTATATCTATCTATATACATACACACATACACACACAGACACACACACACACACACACACACACACACACACACACACACACACACACATACACACACACACACACACACATTAAATATATATATGTATGCATGTATATGGACACAGACATATGTTCATACACACACACACACACACACACACATACATATCTATATATATATATATATATATATATATATATATATATAGAGAGAGAGAGAGAGAGAGAGAGAGCTGTGCAAATTGGTATAATAGTAAGGGTAGAGAAGTTCACATCTGGTACATGGTCTTGGTATTACTAGCTTTAAAGATTCAGGGTGTACTGGAGTGCAGGTAACTTTCTCCTACTGACAAAATTGTTTTTTTTTTAATTATTTTGATTATTCAGGTGCTGCTATGTTGTATGCAATGGCATGGCTTACAAGAAAGGTTTCATCAATTATAAGGTATACATATAGGCTTTCGCTGGTAATTTATACTCATATAAATAATGTTCATATCACTATGCATTAATGAACACATACACATGTAAGTTTAATATTTACTGTTTGCTAACAGGTGAGCTCTACTGACTGTTTTCTAAGCCTAACATTTTTGCTTCATACACAGATTCATTATATAGGTAATTATGGAGATACTTCTGACTCATGTACATTATATTGTTCTAGATAGTGCTGTCATCTTTATTCTTTGTATAAAAGTAAGTTGACCTATTCATTTAATTCAAAAAATAAAAAAATGCATTCACTTACTATGAGTGAAAATGTGCAATTATTTTTTGTTGTTGCTGTTGTTTTGCTTTTTGAGGATCATTTCAGTAACACAGGCAATTGTACAATCCCTGCAATGCATTCAGAATAAGATAAGGATGTAATAAATTATAACAGTTCAATTTTATTTTGATTAATATGAGACTTGATTTATTCATATCTACGCACACTTACCAGTTAGGACTGACTCCTTTAGTAACCCCATAAACAGCCACCACCATCCACAGAGTTTACTAGGCAACTGGGGAAACATAAGTGGATTGGCATGTACACACAAGTGCAGACTATTTCGAAGTTACTAATCTACATACTGAAGGTCATTGGAATGTTGGGAGGGGACTGCAGCACTTGGAGAAAACCCATATCAGCACAAAGAATACAAGCAAACTCCACACAGAATGCATCTCAGCCAAGAACCGAACCAAAGAGTTTATTGCTCTGAAATGACAATGCCTTAGTTTGTCTGTCATACATCTGTATTAAAGAAACAATTTATACACCTGACCTGCAAAGAAGGATGCAAAACATAAGAAGACAGAAGAACATCATAGTTTTTCTTGCAAAATTGTTCCTTCCAGAAGTTTCAAAATGTATTTTTGGCTGAGTGCTAAGGTCAGGAAACATCATTTCAGGATTTTGTTTGAATTCACTATGAAGTATTCTTCTGAAATAGTTAATATTTCAGTGTCACTTCCACATAAGATTACATCTAAAGTGATTAACTCTGAAAGAAGTCAGCAGCGTGTTTAAATCATTTCAACAGCAACAACTGCCCCTTACTGTTCAGTTCCATATAAACAACTCCAACCACTATTTCCTGCATTACAGTTCACAACAACAAAAGGGTGTTAATCTAGAGATAAGACACAGGCATTTTGTAAAAAGAATATTTTGCAACCTTTTCAGCACATTTACTTACTTTCCTTCAAAAATAAGATACAAATCAATGTAATTTATGTGCAGACAATCTGTTGTGACATTCATTTTCAAGAACAGTAAAGACAATGGCATTTCTATTCAAACATACTGCAGATAATAAAATGCTTAAGAAGAGTCTGTATCAATTCAGCCACTAAGTCAGTTAGCCAGCTATCTGGAGCATATACAGTTTTATATATGTTTTTTTTTATTATTATGTGTATCTAATATACTATTAGTGCAATAACGCTTCTGCTTCATAAGCCTATTCAAAGTATAGAAGCAGAAAATCAGTAACTCAGAAAATAAAATAAACAAAACTATGAATATGCATGAATATGAATTACAACAGATATTATTTTATTCAGGACATCCCAGCGCAACTCCCATGTTTCTGTATGAGGCATTATTCCTTACTTATTTTAACACCAGTGCTACACTATGCTACTAGAAAAGTAATAATTATTTTCTGGAAAACAAATTATCCATTGTTTCAGTCAACACTGTTTAACCTCAGGAAAGGAAGAAGTAGGAAGTGGGGGTGCAGCCCCTCATATTAAGGTTGCTTGAAATAATATCTATCTGCAAGTGTTTACTATATCTGAAACATAATGTAAGAAGCCTGTTAGCATACCATTGGCTGTAAAGGTATGTGGAAGAGTTGCAGAGATCACATATATCAGTGAATACATAAACTGATATTTATAGCAAGCAGCCACCCCATAAAAATGAGTCTGACATCATAAATGCTAGTGTACAACTCAGTGGACATGCAAAAATACAGCTCTTGAAGTGTGCTGTGGAAAATAAGAGATTACTGAAGGAGCCTGACACAATTTGGACACATTTTGCTGGGGAATCCAGACAGCAGGATTTCTACCTAATTCATTAGAGGCTAGATCTAACCTGTTATCATAAACTGCAGTTCAAATGTTGAGTTAATTTTGTTTCATCTACTGAAAATGAGTTTGCAACACTGAACTGTTATTTTACTTTCTTATTTTAATAAAAAAAAGTTATTTTGCAAAGTTCCTCTGGTGATTTGGTTTGATACCACATTGGTGGTTGGGGTGAAAAAAATTGCCATGCAAATTTCTATACTAACAAGGATCCTGAGTTTGATATTCATGGCCTGAAATCTGAACATTTTTTCTAACTGAAAAGACAGCAATATCATGGTGTAGACTAGATTTATTCTGTGTGTAGAATACATCCATGCTGTGCCAAGATGGCAACTGCTATGAGCTATCGATGCTACTGCATTTAAAGGGATGGAGGTTGTGGTCAAGTCCATAGCCATGCTGAAGACAGTTCCACCTCTAAAACAACTAACAATTGAAGAAAATCTTAAAGTGTACATCATAACCTAAGAACACCGGGAAGGATGAGAACTGAGAGCAGATTAAAATCTTATAAGCACAGTTAAATAGTGAACCCTTAAAGGTCTCCTTGGACATGGAAGAAGCTGTACATTAGGACCAGGATAAGGCTGAAAAAGTATTGTTATCTTGAACTGGTGTTACTTCACAAATGGACATCTTCTCCCAACAAATTTGTAAGATTTCAGCTCTGATATCTAAAACATACTTAAACTGTGGTTAGATCCTGAAGGTCAGCATGCCTAAAGTAAAATGATTAAATGTTAGCCTCTGATAGTTAAAAAGGTTTTACCTTTTATTTTAAGAAACTGAGTGTTCCAAACAGACTCTAAGGATACTGAAACATTTTTTGCACCCGTAGAGAGATAGTTTTAAGGAACCTGCTACAAAATGAACAATCTGAACCTATGCTAAACTCTGCATCAAATTCGGGTAGGAAATTGAAAGTATCAGCTGTTGACGTGCTGTTTTAAATGTGGTGAAAGGGGTGACATTGCTAGACTTTATACTACCAGTGGTAATACTAAAATACTTGTAAAAAGTGTAACCAGTAAAAAGCATGCTACTGATTATATTAATCCTACAAAATGCATTAAACTGCACGCCAGTGTTACTAAGTTCATGTTCTGCTATTGTGCTATTGCAAAATTAATTACATGTAATATCTTAATTGATGGCAAGGAACTGTGAGGACTACTAGATTCAGACAGTATGATTATACTTATAAAGGAACAGTACTTATGTAAAGTAAGATATTTACTGAAAAAAGCAGTTGAAGTGATCAGCATTCGTGGAGAAAAGAAACAGTATCCCATCCCCTCAAGTAGAAATACAGACTGCATTTGGAAAGCTAGATCATCCTATTATTACAATCCCCAATTTAACACATGATATGATAGTAGGGAAAAACATTCCCCACTTTAAATATTTGTGGAGACAAAGAGAAGGAAGTAATCAATATGACACACATGATTATCAGTTTAGTGAGTGGAATCAACAAGTGACTAAACTTATGGTTTCATGTCTGCCTAACCTGAAAAAAGGAGGTGGGAGGCAACCACTAGGCATGTAGATAATAATTTGTGAATTCAACAAAGATGAAGGCATAGCTTTCAAAGTCCTAACTGTAGATATATTTGGCTATGGATAAAAAAGGAAGAACATTTTTCAGACAAATAGATCTGTTAATATGTACTTACAGCAGCACAGCTTGCAAGTGCAGAACCAGTGTATGAAAGGGAGTTGAACAGTAAACTAATGCAGACTGAAAGTGATACAAAGCAGAGACTAGAAGTTTCATTGCAGCCTGAAAGTGTTGGAGGAATTAGAAATGACTAGTAGAACAGAAGGAAATGAATCAGATATTGAAAGTGTGTGTTTCAAAGGAATTAAGTAGAATGCATACTTAATGCACAGCCTAATCAGAATCCTAAAATCTCTAACAAGCTAAAACAGAAAGCCACAGAAATGGAGAATTCCAAATGGAACCTTAAAACAAAAGAAAGGGGGCTCTAAATAGCAGTTTTATAATGGAAGAGAATCACCAAAAAGTTAATAAAGTAGACATGTCAATTGCCACTAGACGTGAATTGTGACATAAATACTGATACAACAGTGGCTGTGTTGCCAAGGGAGGAGAAAGTGCTTTCTACCTCACAATAGGCTGGTGTTAAGAAAATGCAGCAGTTGGAAGAACTCCAAGTAAGCTACATAACCTTCAAAAAGGCACAATGAGAAGTAAACACTTTGAGCAGAGCAAGGAAAAATATATCTAGAGATGCTGGGGAAAAAGTGGAGCAAAATGTTATCATCACTTACTAATACTTTGATTTACAAAATGATTTATTATCCAATATAGATTCATAGGTTCATATGTGGGTACTAGGCCAACAGCCCTGGAGCCTTTACAAGCTTAGCCCATAGAAGTGCTCTGGCATCATGCCGACGTTAGTTCCCGGTACCTCTATCAAGTAGAGCCACTGGAGTGATCCCCGGGGTGAACTTTCTATTTCCCATCCACTCATCAAGATTTCTCTTGAAAAGGGCCAGTGAGGTGCTTTGCTTTACATGCATGGGAAGTCTATTCCAGAGCATGGGCAGTCTCTGGGTTATGAACCTGTCCCTCCAGCATGTTTGTTTGATTGTGGTAATGAGGTTGAGGTCCCTGGAGTGTGTGGTGCTGAGGGATTTGGATTTCCTTAGGTGTAACATTTCTAACAGGGCTGGGTCAAACATGGCTTTGTAAGTCAAGCAGAGATTGACTCTTAATAGACAATATGAAACAGAGAAAAGCTGGAGTTTTTTCAGTCTGTTCATGTAGGGCATGTGTTTAAGGCCTAAGATCTTCTGCATGAGGTACTTTTGTGGTCTTTCCAGCTGTTGCAGGTGTCTAGTGAGGTACGTGCCAAATGGGGCATTATACTCGATGAATGATCTAATGAGTGAAGAGTAGCTAGAGATGATGACCTCTTTCTTCCTGGATGCAAAACCCTTTGTAATGAGATGTGCCATATAGGAGGACTTTCTGACCACAGTGGCAATGTGGTGGTTGAAGGAGAGGTTGCTGTCAAACTGTGTCCCCAGATCTCTTATAATGCCTTCAGTTTTCAGTGGACTACCATCAATTTGGTAATTAGTGGGGACTGAGTTTTTCCCAAAGGGAATGACAATGCAAGGTAAAGTATAGGTAAGGAAAGAGAGGAACTAAAAAGCCAAATATTAGTGCCCTGACCTTTCAGAAACCTAGGATGAGGTTAGCATAGTCATGTTCTAGAAAACCACCTAGGGATGGGCAAGACTAAAGCAAGGATCCTTGTCAGGTTATACTGGTGAGGAATAATGAAAGAAGTTCAGGACTTCTGTGCTGGATTTTCTGAATATCAGAAGAGAACCCCCTCTCCCAGGCTTTAAAGGTCCTTTGATTCCTTTGACTTTCATAGAGATGCCCATTAAATGTATATATATTACATTTTATATGCATTATAGATATTGTTAGGTCATTGATAAAATCCAGCAGTGACTTTCAGTAGATGTTGGTTACTTTGGACTGTGCAACTGAGTACATGAAGCCATCCCAAATAATGTCAGTGCTAAATCTAAGGCTGTTGAGTTAGTTTTATTAGTTTCCAGAGAAAGGATACTTAAGGAAACACTCACTGACCAGAAGACTCAATTTTTCTCCAAAATAATACATTAACTGTGCCAAAACTTTAACATCAAACAGTGAAAAACAGTGCACCAATGCCAGACAGATGGATTACTGGAGCATTTTAATTGAATGTTAACATCCATGCTGAGTTAGTTATTGAGGTGGATGGTGAAAACTGGGACCAATTAACTAACCCCTTGTCTACCATAGCAGAACCACACACCTCAGAAGGGTTCATGCCCTTTGAATTATTGTATTACAAGCCTCCTTTGAAATGTTTGATATTGCCAGAGAAACCATCATTTAAAAGTGTCATAGGACTCTATACCAATCTACAAGATAGGCTAAAAGTGCTAATGCCTATCATAATGGAACATACAGAAAGAGATCAGGCTGTACAACATAGGGAAAATAATATAAACAGATTCATTCATTAATGCTGGGCTAGCTACCCTTGTGGGCCATTTTAAGCCTAGACAGTTTTTCTTTTGGTGCTCAAATTAACCTATCCCATTTGGTGTTAGACCAGCCTTACCCATCCCATGGTCAATAATTATATATTACACATAATGAGAATAACTGGAATCATATCATAGGTAATTTGAAGGTCCTCATATATGGAGTAAAGCATTTAGGGGCTGCCTCTGTCCATTGATCCAAGCTGTGCTTAAATATGGACAGGGATGAGCTTTGCTTTACGTTGATGTGGAGTCTGCTCCAAAGCAGTGGTATCCTCTAGAAGATATACCCATTCCTCCAAATTGTTCTTTTGATGTTGCAGAAGAGGTTAAGATCCCTAGACCAAGTATTTCTTATGTCATTTGACTTGGTAATGCACAATAAATCCATCAGTATTAGGTCAGAGGATGCCTTGTATGCTAGACACAGGTCACCTTTTAGCAGTCTGTAGGATATCGGGTATAGTGACAGGGCTTTGAGCTGGTTCATGTAGGACATATCATTTAGGCCTTGTATCCTTTAGTAAGGTATCTCTGTGGGCATTCCAATTGTTGCATGTATCTGCATAGATACATGCCAAAGGGGACATTATACTCAATGACTGGCCTAATGATGTTGAGTAAAAGGGGACAATAGCACCCCTGGATCTAGACACAATCCCTTTGTTTATAAGCTGTACAATATAGAAGGACTTTCTTGTGACAATGGACACATGATTCTGAACAACTGGGTCAGCTCTTAGGAGTGTATTATCAATTTAGTAGTTTCCGAAGGATACAATAATACATTTTTTTGGCATTTAGTTTAACTCTATGATTTTGGTACCAGTTATTTTTTTATTTGGGACAAACCTTTCTGCAGGGTGGCTAAGTCATTTGGGGATTCAATGACTACTCCTCACTTGCAGTATTCTGCAGATTTAGTCAGCCAGAGCTATTTGGTATTGGCATTTGCTTCAGAGAATTAAATGTTAAACAGGAGAGGTCCCAGCACAGAACCATGTGGGACTCCACTGGTGACTAGTCTCTTTGTGGAGGTAACTTTCTCTATTGTGATTTCATGAATCCCAATCTGTGAGCCAGCTGGCAATTCAGTGGGTGACACAGGAGTTTATTCCCACTTTATTTAGCTTTTCTGCTATGCCTGAGTAGGGGATTGTGTCAAATATTTTGGCCAATTTGAAGTGTACCATTTTGCTTTGATCCATTACTTTGGTGACCTTTTAAAAAGTCCACAAGGTTGAGTAAACATGACCTGCCCTTATCAAATCCAGACTGAGACAGGTCCGGTGTTAGGAGGTTCCCTTTGTTCTTACTAATTAGTTCCGTGATAAGTCTTTCCATAGCTTTGCATGTGAAGCTGGTCAGACTTATGGGTTTGTAATTGCCTGGGTCTATGGAAGGTTGTCCCTTATGCTGGGGCAATAACTGTAGCTATTTGCCATTCACTAGATATAAAACCTGTGTGGACACTGGGGTTGAACATTGCTGTTAGGGGTGTGGCAAAAATCATTCTTCATGCTGTTTAAGATGCATCCAGGCATATTGTCAGGACTCATCTTTGCAGTATTTTTAGATTTTGATACTGCTTTTAAGACATGGTTTTGTGTGATAGCTGGAGGTATACCTTAAGGGACAGATGGAGGGGAGAGGGGGTAAATTTAGAAATAAATTTATCGACCAGTAGGTTCACAGTATCTGCAGCCCTAGTGCAGGTAACATAATTCATGATTATCTCAGTACATTGCTATGTTGCACTTTTGAGATTATAAGCATAACTAAAAAAGGGCTTGTTATTGTATTTGGCTTGAGTACTTATTTTAGACTCAAACTTGGCTTTAGTGTATTTTATTAAGCTCTTGAATTGTTTGTTTATTTCAATGACAAGGGCACTATCATTCTGGAAATTACTCTTCTTACTTTTGGTCAAAATTTTCTTCATTTTCTCAAAATGAAACAAAATATTTTTTTTTTGAAATGCAAGGACCAAAGAATTAAAAGCTAGAGATCAGGTGCTAGATTTGACCCCCCCCCCCCCCAACACTCACCATCTCACAGGAAAAAAAAAAAAGTTTTTGTCTAAATTGCAGGATCCATTTGAAACAGTGGAAACTAAATTATGTAAATTACAGGGTTAGACAAACTGGTAAGAGAAGGCCAGAACTGATATACTATACTGAAGTTCTGAAACTGTAGAAAGAAGTGCAGACCTCTGTAGTTAACTTAATGGCAGAAACTAACAAAACTGGTGTATAGAGTAAAGTGAACTCTGTACCTGCATTTAAGTGATGAAAATTTCAGGCTAACAAAGCAAAGGTATTTACCTTATGACTTGGCTAAACTGCTTGAACCTACAGAAAGTGAAAATATTAATGTGTATGATTTTGTATTTGGTTAAATCAAGGGCAGTAGGTATCTGGTGTACTTGGGTCTCTAGCCCTATCTAGAGTGGTGGCTGTAATTCCATGTCTGGATGAAAGCAATGGGAAACAGTAAAATTCTGCCAGCCTTCATGTATATGTGTAAAAATAATAACCTGTGTGCAAAGCAGTTACTGTGGTTAAGGGGCACTGGAAGACACCATAGTTCACAGTCAGAGTAGAGAGAATGTGGTCTGGGGTGCTAGGCTAAAGGCTAGGCTCTGTAAGTGACCTGTAAATTGTCCACTCTGTGTGTGTGTGTGTGTGCGTGTGTGTGTGTGTGTGTGTGTGTGTGTGTGTGTGTGTGTGTGTGTGTGTGTGTGTGCATGTGCACGTGTGCGCACATGTGTGTGTGTGTGTGTGTGTGTGTGTGTGTGTGTGTGTGTGTGTGTGTGTGTGTGTGTGTGTGTGTGTGTGTGTGTGTCTGTGTGTTTGCATGTGCTTGTAGAAAGCCCATACCTACCATGACAATACATATTGTCTTTATGCTTTTGGGGCCAATTTTCATTTTGTGAGTCAATTATTGAGCTAGACGTGTGTACTCTCTTTTATTTCACCCTAACAGCCCATCCATCAGGTACCATTTTGAAACTTTCTTTGCAACTAGTTGGCAGAGAATAGAATTCAAACCCTGTCTGTGCCATCCTTCACATTAATGAAGCTGTGGCATCTCTATGTGATAACATACCCAGTTCCTAGAGCAGATGAACTAATATAGAGGTAGGGAACGCAACATTCTTGACCTCTTTAGAAATGATAAAGAAGTTCTGTGAAATCCCTCTAACATTTGAAGTCATAAAAAAGACAGCTTTATCAACACCAGTGAGTTTGTTGCAGTATACTGTCCTTCCTTTTTGGCTACATGGTGCCTTTGCAATCGTTAAAAGATTAATGGACAGAGTCCTAAAGCCATGTGTCTAATATATTGCATTTATCCCTACAATGTCATAATGCAGTCTGAGGACTGCAACTCCCATTTAGCCAAGCTGCAGTCTGCGTTAAACTCTTTGAGGTAAGCCATGATGGCAGTCAATGCCTTCAAGAGCAGGTTAGTTATGGGAGAGGAAAAGTAATAGTAAGGGGGATTGTAAGGCCATAGAAAGAAATCTGGAAAACAGTGAAAGACTAGTATAATTCTAGGCATGAAGAAGCAATTGAAGGCATTTTTGGTACTAACTTTGTATTATAAGAAATGTATATGCTATTTTCCATCAGGGCAAGAACTCTTGTCCATCAGCTCACTTAACTGGCTTGAATAAAAACTTTTTAAAAAACTTAAAAAAAACTTCTACAAGGCATCTTATTCCTCCTGCTGGGAGACTATTACAAACATTCTCCTAGATCTAAGCACTAAGGTCATATCTTTTGCATTTTGTATTTATGGTATGTCACCTTTACCAATTTGACCAAGAGGAAGGAGTCCCTTAGTATAAAATGAAAACTTGCTGCAGATGTTTTCAAACAGTTGAAGGAATCGTTATGTTTAGAACCTATCTTATCATACTTGGCTTTTAGAAAACCCTTCTTAGTTTATACTGATGGTGCAATGGTAAGGCTAGAACACTAATGTCATTAATGATTAGTACTAGGCTAGCTGCCTTTGTGGGCCATTTTAAGCCTGCATGAGAATCAAACCCTGTACCTTGTGTCTGGAAGGTAAACACTTTAACCATTATGCAACTCTCCGGAGTGGCATCTGGAATAATGCATTTATTTTTATTTATTTATTGCTTTTGTTTAGTGGGATAGCCCATCTGGATTAACAGTCCCTTTTTTTCAGCCGAGGATCATTGAGAAAAGCTCAAAACAATAAAGAATTCAATGCATATTGAGATGCAAGTAAGCAGAAATAAAGTACTTTAGGGGACAAAGGAACAGATGCAGCAACGGTAATACAGATTTATAATACAAACACACAAGTTAAGAAGACATAGGGCAGGATTCACAAAGGCTTGCATGGAGTCTAAGAGTAGTGTAAGACTCCATGCAGCCTTCGCGATCCAGGAACAGCCCTAAAGTCCATGTAAGAGACCAGCTAAAACGTCTCTTACACGGAGTGGGCGTGGATATGCTAATCACCTCACTTGCAGCCCAAAGGCATGCAAATGAGGTAGATTAGCGATCCACGAAGCCCAAAGCAGCCTGTGTAAGAGCCGTTTTAGCTGCAGAAATGTACTCAGTTGACAACTGAGTAAGTTTCTGCAAAAACCACAATGGAGCCATGTCAGCTTCAAATAAAGGGTGCATATGTGTCAGGCAGCATGCCAATGGCCAAATATGTGGCCATTGGCAAGGTACCCCGATGCAAATATGAAAAATAAATATTTTATTTTCTCATAAATGCAGCGCAGCCCCTCGCAAATGGGCTGCACTGTATAAAACATAAAAATGAAGGTTATAAACCCACAAATGCAGGGACCAGCAGACCAAAAACAACATGGCCACTGTTTAGTGGTTGCTAAGGGGGGAAGCTGAGTCTAAGACATGTAACTAAGCATTAGTAGGCAATCTGATATAAATGAGTGTTAGGATACCGAATTCCACTGTCACATAGCAAATGAGCACATTCTGAGTAGTGTAAGAGATACATAAGGGGGAGGAATAGAGTAGGAGATAGGTGACATCACAGGGGGGAATGGTAGAAAGAAATGCAGTTCATTGGAGGTTAGTGTTACATGACAGATGTCAGACACATATCATGGAAAGAGGAGTGCCACAACATAAGCATGGGAAAGTCAAGAAATGGAAGGTGTACACTGTTGCTTACACCAAATTTCTTGCTGGGCGTGCATGTGCACGTGTGCGCGCCATGAAGCACGAGTAGGGCAGTGTGGGCACGTGTAAGCCAGACTGAGCATGTGGGAGCCTGTTGGCAGACTTGTAACACTGTTTGCGCTGGTGTGCGCACGTTTTAACCTGAATAAGATGATTGTAAACCATATAAGCATGTGTGCGCGCGTGTAAGCCACTGTGAGCGTGTTTCTGCTGGTATGCACATTGCTCCCCCCTGAGGAAACAGAAAGGAAAAAGGAGGCAACAGAATTAGTAGGAAGCTAGCAGGGAATACTGCTGGAGCTAGCAGGTGAAAACAATTAGAAGCAGGCAATTACACAGGCAGAATAGTAGCTCAGCCAAGCACTTAAAACTCTGCAAACAGCAGTGCAGGATGTTTCTCTCAAGAGACACTGCAAGACAGGAGTAAGCTATTAGAAGTGAAAACTGAAAAAGCTGAACTCAGAGCAGAAATGCTAGGGGCTGCTATAGCTGTCATAAGGAGACATAGGCTACTTGCTGAGGGTGGTGACAATGCAGATGGTGCCAGACAACCCACAGTGAGGCGACGGAGAAGAGTGTATAGGCCCAGGGTCACCTACCATGGGTTACATGAGCTGGAGATAGTAGAACGCTATAGACTGGACAGAGACCTCCTGCAGCAAATTGTCGAGCTGTGCAGGCCATGCCTCACACACAGAACCAACAGAGGGGAACCCATCCCAGTGGAAACCAAGGTATGTGTTGGCATAAGAATACTAGCAACAGGTACCTTCCAGAGACCAACTGGTGATATGATGGGGATATCACAGGCATCAGCCTCCAGAGTACTGCACCAGTTCCTGGATGCCATGTCAGCACATGTCGGTGATCATGTATATTTCCCCCAATGCCCGTGAGGTATTGGCCAGCAATATGCGTCTCTTCCAGCAAATAGCGGAGTACCCTGAGGTAGTGGGTGCAATAGACTGCACGTACATATGCATCAAAGCACCAGCAGGTGAGCGGGGTAGGGCCTACATTAACCGAAAGGGGGACATCCCACATGGACACCTAGTGGGGGATGCAGGTTATGCACTGGAGCCGTGGCTGATGACACCCATCAGAAACGCACACACACCTGAATAGGAACGCCATAATGAGGCACACGCACAAACACGTAATGTAATAGAGTGTTTGTTTGGGCTGCTCAAATCACGGTTCCGGTATCTGGAAACATCTGGTGGAGCCTTGCAGTACTCACCAACTACATGTACCCAAATTGTCATGGTATGTGCTATGCTACATAATATGATCTTGCGAAAACAGCTGCAGCAGGACCAGCATAGGGCCGGGCCAAACAGCCCCCCACCATTGCCCAGGCCATCACAGGCAGAGCGTGACTCGGAGGAGGAACAACCTGAGCCTGCCCCAGTAGGCAGAAGGAGGCATGCCCAGTATGCCCTGGCCTTGGTAAAGAGGCAACTCATAGCACATACACTGGCTCAGTAGGAACCCTGGGAATAATACCCCTCTCTGACTCACTCATATAATAACATCAATGCCTAAAATGACATAACCTGCTCTCAAACATGTACAGGGAGTGTAATATGTGCATCCGACAGAGGCAGCCCTTCAGCACCACCTGAGGCATGAATGTCATTTGTTAAGCAGTGTAACACCATGTAGTATATGCACACTTGAGGACCCTGACTAACATCCTACCCTCACCAAGCATGATGCCACAATATGATGATGGGATGATCAATTGCAATAATTGGCTGAAGTATTGCAGTTAGTCAAAGGGGATCCAATGTGTGCCAGCCTGGGATGACATGCTGAGCATGACATGATGCTCCACCTGCTAGGGGTGGCATGCACCTATCAGTCCAGGCCTTATGGATACTGGCAAAGGCTGTTGTTACCCATAGCGTGCCCTGAATAGGTAAGGCTCAAAACACAATCCCACCTCCATAGGTATCACAAGGGATAAGAACCTAGATGTAATGCTACCCAATGCCAGAAGTCTAAACAGCAAGATGCATGCAGTCTAAACTCACCCAGTATGGAGAATGTTGATATCTGTCCTGTAACAGAAAACTGGGTCAAGGCTCACAACAGCACCCTAACACTACCAGGTTACACCTCATACTGTGCTGTACAGCCTCAAAACATGGAACAAGCTACAAAAGGAGGGTGACTAGCAATAATTGTCAAGGATAACCACACCCCCATGTTGGTACCACAACAAGAAGCAGCATGGACTAGCCACGGTCAAGTAACAGTGGCTAAAACTGCCTCCCAGTTTATAGCCTGCTACAGACTACTGTCCTAACACCAGGAACTGCACCTGGCCTATGTTGGAATACATGAATATATCAAGCCCTCCAAACCACATTATATTGGGTGACTAAAAATGCCCAGACATAGACTGGGAGCATTATACTAGCTCCAACACTGTAGGAGAAACGTACCTAGAATTCATAAACCAAAATGCCCAGGAACAACGTACCACTCCCACAAGAGGGGTAAGCATACTGGATGTGATAATCAGTAACATGGGTTATGGATGGCAAGATGAGAAGTGTATCCCTCACTGGTAAGACCAGACCATAGAGTAATCACACCGGATATACACATCCTGACCACAGTCCCTGGCCAGAAAAACACAGTGAAAAACATGTGTAAAGCAAAAGTTGCACTCCTCCAAACTGATGTGGAATCCATTAAAGGCCCTGTGCAGGTGCAAAATATGGGCCACACCTCAGAACCTGTTATACAGGCATTCCATGAACACAGCCAGGAATGCTTGGATTATGCAATCCCAAATAAAAACAAGACACAATGCCATACACGCAGGCATCTGGCATGCTGGACTCCAGCCATTACCAAACCATGCAAGAGAATGAGGAAGCTACTACATGATAGAGCAAACATAAAAAGGGAAGTAATCACTGATCAGTAGTATGGCAATAAAATATGTCCACACATACAATCCACTAAGGCCAGCTACAACAAGTTGAATCTGTGAATCCTGAGGCAATGTTACACCTGCCCCAAGTACACAGACAACCCTCAACTCCCCCCAAGAAATACAAATATATGTGAGAGATGCAACCATTTATCCAAACCAGAGGCTGAGCTCCCTCAACTCAGAACTGTCAAAGCTAGTCAGGAGGAGAAGGTAACCACACACACCACAAACCCAGTCCCACATGGACCTATCACAACTGCAAACCAAAGACATAAATACAGAAAAATATTCCCGGAGGCCCTAATTACAAACACACCACACCAACAGAGGCCTCCAAAGCAGACACCCAAGCAACCACAACCTCCAAACATAGCACATGCAACACATAGTACACAAAGCTGGTGTGCCAAACAGTCACAGTCCAGAAGGAGAAACAACATGCCTGATACAGTTGTAATAGGTGACTCCATAGTCAGACACACTGCTGTCCCGCTCACCAGACTGAACAAGGGAAAGGGTACAGTAAGCTGCCTGTAGGCTGCTACAATATGCCACATAACACAAGTACGCAGGTCACCCCAAAGCAAGTAGAAATATGATGCAGTCATTGTCCATGCTGGCGTGAATGACCTGAGATGCACCTCCCTGGACTACATGAAAAGAGACATAGATGAGCTCTCCGATTATGTAGTCCAGGCCGGTATGACACTGACCGTTTGCAGCATCCTACCCTCACCAAGAATGATGCCACAGTACAAACACAGAATGATCAGCTTTAACAAGTGGCACAATTACTGGTGTCATTCCAAGGGGATCTAATGTCTGTCTGCTTGGGATGTCATGCTTGACAAGCCATGCTGCTGTTCCAGGGATGGCTTGCATCTGTTACCCCTGGGCATCTGGATATTGGATAAGGCTTTTGCCACCTCCATAGAGCCTTACATAGGCAAGGCTGAAAAGACTAACCCACCACCCTAGAAAACATAAGTGGAAAGAAACATAAGGGTAATGCTGACCAATGCCAGATGTGTAAACCGCAATATGCATGCTCCTGAGGCCCTCCCCAGTATGGAGAACATCGATGTCCGTGCAGTGACAGAAACCTGCTGCAAGCCTCCTGACAGCACACCAGCACTACCAGGTTATACCTCATATCATGCGTTATGGCCCCAAAATCTGGACCAAAATATAAAATGAGGGGGAGTATCCATATTCAGCACAGACACCCATACATCCAGGTAACTGACAATGCATGAAGCATCGGAGACCACCCATGTGCACCTAACCGTAGGCAAAACTGCTGTACAGTCTGTAGCATGCTACAGACCACACTCTCACACACAGGAACCCCACCCAGCCATCCTGAAGACACTGGACAGTATGAATGTCCCACCAAATACAAAACAATGTACTCACAAATTACCACATAGGTGGTAAACCATTATGTATGGAAGGAGTAATCAGGGACCTAGGGACACAAGTGGACAGTAACCTGTTATGTGACACTCACATTGCCAATCTGGCTAGGAAGACTGTCTATATTGGACACCGTATCATGAAAGGATTCACATCTACATCAACAGAGGTCATTGTGCCCCTGTACTGTTCTCTTATCAGACTCATAATCTAGTACAATGCCTCATTTGGGATGTACCTTACCTGACACCTGCAGCAGTTAGGAAGACCTCAAAGGTACCTCACCAAGATGATAAAGGGTCTCAAATATATGTCATATGCTGCCTGGCTGTAGACACCCCAGCTGAATGCAATCACATACTGCCTACACAGAGGCGTTGTATGCCTGTTGTACAAGGCCATGTCCAACACAGGAGTAATAGACATGCTCCACCCCAGAAAACTCAAAGCCATCGGAGTTGTGAGAGTGAGAGATGTCAACCTCAACACATATTGAAATAGGATGTGCTGGAGGGATAGATACATAACCCAGAGGCTCCCTACACCCTGGAACAGAATCCCACTCCGTGTTAGGCAGAGCCCCTCACTGACACTCTTCAACAGGAATCTTGCCAAGTGGATGGATGATTGTAGATGTACACTGGGGGTCTTCACTGTATCATGTCCAGACAGAGGCACAGTAAAGTAAATCATAAATGGCTATAATATTCACATAGCAAGCGCTGGCGAAAGCCACACACACTCTGGCTAGGCTTATAAATGCCCTAGGGTGGATAGCCTAGTATGAAACTATGCACCTATGAAGATACAAATTGTACAGGACACTAAGGATAATCACAAGGCTTTCTCAACTGATGGTAGGAACCTTGTTGGGAATTCACGGATATGCTCTAAATCACTCAAATATTACAAACAACATACCAAACACACACACATATTGCCAACATACAACCTGACAGGTGCAGTGCAAACCCCCAGAATGCAAAATATCTATCCCAGCAGACTGCTGGCGCCCTGACATTGCAGATGCTGAGGTAACAGCCAGCATCTACAAAGCAAAACACACAGCAGCAATGGTATGAGATGGTGTCCTGGGCTGAGTCCAACATGGACTCCAAGAAGAATGGAATGCCAAATCACACTACTGCTCAATGTCAGCCTTACCATAGGATATGTACCCAAAGAGCAGTGTACAACAACAGTGGTCCTTCTCAACAAAGGTGTTGCCTGAATGGATACTGCAAACTACCACCCAAGAATCCTGACAAGCTTGGTCTGCACAGCTATGGAAAGGATCAGCATGTACCGCAGACATAAAGATATTGGGGACCTACTGACACCAGACCCTACCCAGTGTGGCTTTCTTAAGTGCAGATGCTGCCCCTTAAACATGTTTGACTCTTTTGAAACAGTCATTAAGGTCATTGATGAGGGCAATGTGGTCCACACAGCGTAGCTGGACCTTGCAAAGGCTTCCATACAATACCCCAGGTGTTCATTATAGATAGGCTCAGCAGCTTAAATATAAACCCTTATGTCAGTAGAGGGGTTGCAAACCAGACCAAGGACAGAACTGACATGGTCAGACATGCTGCAGCCATGTCAGACTACAAACCAGATATAACTTGCATCCCACAAGGCTTGGTCCTGGGACCTCCCTTGTTTGGTATATATGTCCGATAGGTACAGGCCAACGTGGAAGGACTGTGTCTGAACATGTTTGCAGAGGACTACAAACTGGCCACCATATCTGACCCTCCAGCTGACACAAGCATCCCACAAAAGGGCCACATAGAAACAGACAACTGGTGCCATAGCCATGTCAGCAAGCTAATTGCAGAAAAGTGTATAGTCAACCCCTGTGGATATACAGTACGTGCCCACCAATTACCACATAGGTGTTAACCCATTAAGTACTTAACATGTAATGAGAGACCTGGGGAAACAAGATGAAAGATATCCTGCATTGGACAAACATGTGGCTGTAGTGGTTACAGAAACATACCATATACTCACCTATCATGAAGGTTGTCAGATCTAGATAAGGGGAGGTCATTGTGGCTCTGCAATCATCCTTCATCAGCGTTACAATTGACTACAATAGCCCCTGTGGGATGTACCTCAGCAGACACCTCCATCAACTGTAAAGTCCCCAAAAGTACCTCACCAGGAGTATCAAAGAGCTTGAACAGATGCCATGTGTTGCCTGATTAAACAAACTGCAGCTCCACACACTGCCATACTGCCCACCCAGAGGCAAGCTGTGCCTGATGTATAAAGCCATGTCCAAGCTGGAATCAATGAACATGCTGCACCTTGTACAATCTGAATGGCAGTGAGCTATGCACATGAGAGACCTGAACCCCAGCACTGACATACATAGGACAAGCTGTACTGAATGATCCATAACACAGAAGCCACCCCCACTCATGAGTAAACTCCCAGTACAGGTTAGCCAGAGAGTCACTCATCGACTCTCCTCAAGAGGAATTTTGATGAGTGGATGGGAGATGGCAGGTTTACCCTGGATATCACTGTTATGTCACGGGTAGACGGAGGCACAGTATACTAACCATGACATATGTCATGGCAAACTCCACTTACAATGTGTGTCGAAGGACAAACACACTCTCCGACTAGCATTAGAAATGGCCTAGGGCACATTGCTAGTGTTTGCCAATGTACACCTATGTTGTGGAATACACTACCAATGCTGGACAAGCCTGGTTTAAGTAGTTCATATCTGAACATAATGCAACATGGTCAGATGTGCACAACTGGCCCCTAACCAGGCTGTTGTGCTCACTATGAAAATGTAAAGCAGTGATAGGACTAAAGGCCAGGATACTGTCCACCACAGTGAAAGTACTGAACCAGTACACTATACGGTACTACAGTGTTAGGTCAGTATGAAAGGATGTTGACAACTGTATGCAAAGTATCCCATGCAAACCCTGCAGGCAGAGTATAATCCCTGTTGTGTTCAGACACAAAGCAGTTGGACAGTAACTACACAACATGACACACAACACACAACCATAAACGTGAGATATTGTTGAAGTTCACACTCATCCATAAATGTGGTGGGCTGCAGAGTTCAACATATGGAAAGCTCACACTGGGCATGCTCTCACACTTTGATAAATAAGACATATGTCAGACAACATGCCATGGGAAGCCTGAACTGGGCATGTTCACACACTTAGGCCAAATCTCAGTTTAGCATTTGGCCACACATATCTGGTATTTGTACGTGTTATTCCAGGAACCAACCACATTACAGCAATTTGCCCAATGCACACAGTTAAATGACTACAGAGACATACGTGATATAGTGAATCCCTCCCATATTCAAACATCTTCCACAGATACACAAGTTGTTCATAGAAACAGGGAATGCTATGGCAATAAAGACCTGCAAACAGTCTATCAGCAAGAAATATTGTGCATCTGACAATTAAACATATGGGTGTAGAGGTCAACACTAGGCTGTTTGCCCTAGGGAATGACAGCTTAGCCAGAGTGTGCTTGGCGTCTGCCTCCCTAGTACAGTAGGCTACTGTGCCACTGTAAAGTAGGTCACATAAGGCACCATGTGAGGCTAGTGTGCTGTGCCTCTGTCAAGCAGGGACACAGTGGAGATCCCAGGGGTTGAATTTGCTAAGCCACATCCATGTTGTTGGTGTGTGCTGGAAGAGGGTTGCTGAGGACCTCTAACAGTAAGTGGGCGTCAATAACAGACTGAGGGGAGCCTTATCTGCATTGTCTGGACAATTTCACTGTCAACACTTTGTTGTGATGATTATGAGGGATTGAAGTGTTGTGCCAGTACTGTTCAGAGATGTCCTCCCTCTGTGGGCTTCTGCTCTGCAATGTATTACCTCACTCTGTCTGTTGGACAGCTCATATATGGCTGGTGTACACCTGACAGGTGTCCTGTTGTGGAGCAGTCATGGGTATATTTGGGATAGCATGATCAATGCAAACCTTCCATATGCTCATAGAATGCAATTGTCAAGGATTATGCAGAGTGGCCTGTATACTCCCCCAGCATGGGTCCTTTGAAGTCTTCCACCCCAGTCTTCACAAGTGTAAAGTCTGCTTTTGATAAATACACTTTATTTGCAGTGACAACTTTGCCTGGGGGTGGGGATGGGATATAGATGTCCAGGGAAAGGTGGGTATGGCCAGATATCAACAATGGTGGTCTACCTCTGGTGTGGAACAGTGAATACCCATGTTGCAGATGGTCAGGTGCAATATGTATTCCCCCTTGTGGCTGTGGTGAGTGGTCCTGCCATAGCACATGGACTCACAAATTGTAGTAGCTGTAGGGTAATGTTGTAGAGGCCTGAGTAGTTCCCACACACAACATACCTGTACCTGACATTAACAACTGGAATGCTGTATGTGAACACCTCCAGGGAAGCAAAGTGTGTGTCCTGGATGTGAGAGAGGTGGTCCGAACTGGTTGTGTTGTGTGATACAGGTCCTGTGGTCAAGAAGCATGGTATAGAACATAACCTACCAGTGTGATGTGCATATCTGACCCTGAAGTAGGTGGCTGCAAATGCATATATATGCTATCCCCCACCTGACAGGTAGTACTAGATGTACATACCTATGTAGAAATAATGATGTCAGCACCCTATAAATACTGCATGTGCAAAACAGATGCCCAGTAATTTGGATAGTGCGCTCTGCTAATGCATCTCCCTCAAGTGTCATAATATAGTCAGGTAGGGGTTTGAATCCTGCAAATGCTCAGTGTGGGTGAGCGGGGTTGGTGTGTGTGCAAGTCTGTGTGAGGGAAATGTCCCTTTTGGCAAGTAGGAGAACACACGACAGGATGCACATTCCCCTTTCTAAACACTGATGATGTCAGCACCCTATAAGTACAGCAGGAGAAGAAAAACCTCCCAGTAATGCAAATAACGCGCTCTGCTAATGCGTCCGTCTTGAGTGTCATATGATAATTAGGTAGGGTTTGAATTCTGCAAATGGCAAGTGTGTGTGTGGGGTGGGATGGAAGTAGGGTGTGTGCAATTACATGTGTGAGAGAACTGACCCTTTTGCCAACCAGTACAACACACCAGCTGCTGCATATTCCAGTCTCTACACAGAGATGATGTCAGCACCCTACAAGTACAGTGGAAGAGGCCAAATCTCCCAGCAATGCAAACAGCATGCTCTGCTACTGTGTCTCTCACTACTGTCATAGCACAGTTAGTTATGGCTTTGAATTCCACACATGCCACGTGTGTTTTTGTGGGGGGTGGAAGTAGGGTGTATGCAATTACATGTGTGAGAGAACTGACCCTTTTGCCAAACAGTACAACACACCAGCTGCTGCATATTCCAGTCTCTACACAGAGATGATGTCAGCACCCTACAAGTACAGTGGAAGAGGCCAAATCTCCCAGTAATGCAAATAGCATGCTCTGCTACTGCGTCTCTCACTACTGTCATAGCACAGTTAGTTATGGCTTTGAATTCCACACATGCCACGTGTGTTGGGGGTGGAAGTAGGGTGTGTGCAATTACATGTGTGAGAGAACTGACCCTTTTGCCAACCAGTACAACACACCAGCTGCTGCATATTCCAATCTCTACACAGAGATGATGTCAGCACCCTACAAGTACAGTGGAAGAGGCCAAATCTCCCAGTAATGCAAATAGCATGCTCTGCTACTGCATCTCTCACTACTGTCATAGCACAGTTAGTTATGGCTTTGAATTCCACACATGCCACGTGTGTTGGGGGTGGAAGTAGGGTGTGTGCAATTACATGTGTGAGAGAACTGACCCTTTTGCCAACCAGTACAACACACCAGCTGCTGCATATTCCAATCTCTACACAGAGATGATGTCAGCACCCTACAAGTACAGCGGAAGAGGCCAAATCTCCCAGTAATGCAAATAGCATGCTCTGCTACTGCGTCTCTCACTACTGTCATAGCACAGTTAGTTATGGCTTTGAATTCCACACATGCCACGTGTGTTTTTGTGGGTGGTGGAAGTAGGGTGTGTGCAATTACATGTGTGAGAGAACTGACCCTTTTGCCAACCAGTACAACACACCAGCTGCTGCATATTCCAATCTCTACACAGAGATGATGTCAGCACCCTACAAGTACAGCGGAAGAGGCCAAATCTCCCAGTAATGCAAATAGCACACTCTGCTACTGCGTCTCTCACTACTGTCATAGCACAGTTAGTTATGGCTTTGAATTCCACACATGCCATGTGTGTTTTCGTGGAAGTAGGGTGTGTGCAATTACATGTGTGAGAGAACTGACCCTTTTGCCAACCAGTACAACACACCAGCTGCTGCATATTCCAATCTCTACACAGAGATGATGTCAGCACCCTACAAGTACAGCGGAAGAGGCAAAATCTCCCAGTAATGCAAATAGCACGCTCTGCTACTGCGTCTCTCACTACTGTCATAGCACAGTTAGTTATGGCTTTGAATTCCACACATGCCACGTGTGTTGGGGGTGGAAGTAGGGTGTGTACAATTACATGTGTGAGAGAACTGACCCTTTTGCCAACCAGTACAACACACCAGCTGCTGCATATTCCAATCTCTACACAGAGATGATGTCAGCACCCTACAAGTACAGCGGAAGAGGCCAAATCTCCCAGTAATGCAAATAGCACGCTCTGCTACTGCATCTCACTACTGTCATAGCAAAGTTAGTTATGGCTTTGAATTCCACACATGCCACGTGTGTTTTCTGGTGGTGGAAGTAGGGTGTGTGCAATTACATGTGTGAGAGAACTGACCCTTTTGCCAACCAGTACAACACACCAGCTGCTGCATATTCCAATCTCTACACAGAGATGATGTCAGCACCCTACAAGTACAGCGGAAGAGGCCAAATCTCCCAGTAATGCAAATAGCATGCTCTGCTACTGCGTCTCTCACTACTGTCATAGCACAGTTAGTTATGGCTTTGAATTCCACACATGCCACGTGTGTTTTTGTGGGGGGTGGAAGTAGGGTGTGTGCAATTACATGTGTGAGAGAACTGACCCTTTTGCCAACCAGTACAACACACCAGCTGCTGCATATTCCAATCTCTACACAGAGATGATGTCAGCACCCTACAAGTACAGCGGAAGAGGCCAAATCTCCCAGTAATGCAAATAGCATGCTCTGCTAATAGCACGCTCTGCTACCGCGTCTCTCACTACTGTCATAGCACAGTTAGTTATGGCTTTGAATTCCACACATGCCACGTGTGTTTTTGTGGGGGGTGGAAGTATGGTGTGTGCAATTACATGTGTGAGAGAACTGACTCTTTTGCCAACCAGTACAACACACCAGCTGCTGCATATTCCAATCTCTACACAGAGATGATGTCAGCACCCTACAAGTACAGCGGAAGAGGCCAAATCTCCCAGTAATGCAAATAGCATGCTCTGCTAGTAGCACGCTCTACTACCGTGTCTCTCACTACTGTCATAGCACAGTTAGTTATGGCTTTGAATTCCACACATGCCACGTGTGTTTTTGTGGGGGGTGGAAGTAGGGTGTGTGCAATTACATATGTGAGAGAACTGACTCTTTTGCCAACCAGTACAACACACCAGCTGCTGCATATTCCAGTCTCTACACAGAGATGATGTCAGCACCCTACAAGTACAGCGGAAGAGGCCAAATCTCCCAGTAATGCAAATAGCATGCTCTGCTACTGCGTCTCTCACTACTGTCATAGCATAGTTAGTTATGGCTTTGAATTCCACACATGCCACGTGTGATTTTGTCACACAGAATGCCCATGTGTGTGGGTTTTTGCTTACAATAATGGATGACATTGATTAAACCAGTAATGGCAATGGACACAGATGATGTATATGTGTGCCAAATACACATATGTACCTGTGACCTTCAATAGTTCCCATGGGTCATACCAGCCTGTGCCACATGCTCACAGACACCTTCCATGTTCTCTATCATGTAGTCCAGGGAAGTACATCACAGGTTAGCCATAGTGGCTTGGACAATGACTGAGTCATATGTGTCCATGACTCTGACTGATCTGTATGCTTGTGTTATGTGGTGGACCATAGTGCCCCACGGGCATATCACTGTGACCTTCACCTTGTCCAGCCTGGTGAGTGGGATCTCACTGTACCAGACAATAAAGGTACCTAACACAACGGTAGTAGTTATGTTGTCTAGCCGTACAGGCTGTGACTGTTTGGCACACAGGATTTGTGTGCTATGTGTTGCACGTACTGTGTTCTGGCTTAACGTATGCCTGTGTGCCAGCTGCAGAGGTGTCTGCTGCTCAGGCAGGATGCTATTCTGAGGCTCCACGAATGGCCCAGTGTGTTCACGTGTTTGGATTGCTGTCAGTGTAGGTCTACATCAGACTGGTATTGTAGTCACTGTAGTATTTCATGCCACCTGACAGGTTATGCCAGTACTGGGTTCGGAGTGCTTAGTCCCCAGTTTGGCTATGTGGTTGCATCTCATGCATGTGTTGTACGTCCATGTATAGGGGAGAGGGTTGACTGTGTACATGTGGCAGCTGTGACATTGCCACATGACCCACATATACCACTACTGTACCATAGAGGTGACTGACAAGTGACCTTTGCACATGCTACCACAGTATTGTGATTGCCACGGTGATTAACAGCACATAGGGCCAATGGGGAACAAGGTACATAGGTTCATAGTTTCATAGGTTCATAGGTTCATACTAGGCTATCTGCCCTAGGGCATTTATAAGCCTAGCCAGAATGTGTTTGGCTTTCGCCACCCATTTTAAATTAATTTGCTATGCCCTTTTCCGAGGTTAGTATACTGTACCTCTGTCTAACAGTGACACAGAAGTGATACCCGGGGTAAACCTATGATCTCCCATCCACTCATCAAGATTCCTCTTGAAGAGAGTCAATGAGGGACTCTGCCTAACCTGGACTGGGATTGTATTCCAGAGTGAAGGGAGCCTCTGGGTTATGAATCTGTCCCTCCAGCATGTCCTATTTATTTCAGTGCTGAGGTTCAAGTCTCTCAAGCACGTAGCTTGATGGGATTTGGATATTCTGAGGTGCAGCATGTCCATTAATTCCGGGTTGGACATGGCTTTATATGTCAGGCACAGATTGCCTCTGAACAGGCGGTATGCCACTGAGTAGAGCTGGAGTTTCTTTAACCGGGCAGCATATGGCATCTGTTTGAGCCCTTTGATCCTCTTGGTGAGGTACTTTTGGGGTCTTTCCAGTTGCTGCAGGTGTCTGGTAAGGTACATCCCAACAGAGGCATTGTACTCAATTATGGGCCTGCTGAGGGATGAGTAAAGAGGCACAATGACCTCCCCTGATCTAGATGTGAATCCCTTCATGATGAGGTGGGCTATATAAGATGTTTTTCTAACCACTTTGGCCACGTGGTTGTCAAATGAGAGATTGCTATCAACTTGGGTCCCCAGGTCCCTAATTACTTCTTCTGTACTTAATGGATTACCACCTATGTGGTAATTTGTGGGCACTTTGTTTTTGCCAAAGGGGATGACTATACACTGTTCGGCATTTAGCTTGAGGCCATGGCTCTGGCACCAGTTGTCTGTTTCTATGAGGCCCTTTTGGAGGATGCTTGTGTCAGCTGGAGAGTTGATTATGGTGACCAGTTTGCAGTCATCTGCGAACTTGGTCAGCCACAGTCCTTCCGTGTTGGCCTGTACCTCCGAGAAATATATACCGAACAAGAGAGGTCCCAGGACTGAGCCTTGTGGGACACCACTTGTAACTGTTTTGGAGTCTGACATGGCTCCAGCAATTCTAACCATGTGGGTTCTGTCCTTGAGCCAGTTTGCAATCCATCTAGTGACATAGGGGTTTATATTTAAGCTGGTGAGCTTCTCTATAATGCCCGAGTGGGGTATTGTATCGAAGGCTTTTGCGAGGTCCGGGTAGGCTGTGTGGACCACCTTCCCCTCGTCAATGGCCTTGGTGACTGTTTCAAAGAAATCAACCAGGTTTAAGAGGCAGGATCTGCCCTTAACAAAGCTGAACTGGGTAGGACCCAGTGTCTGTAGGTCCCCAATATCTTTATTTATGAGGTCCATGATGATCCTTTCCATAGCTTTGCAGACCAAGCTAGTCAGGCCTATGGGGCGATAGTTTCCAGGATCTGTTGAGGCACCTCCTTTATGGAGAGGGACCACTGTTGCTGTACGCCACTCTTTGCGCACGTATCTTGTAGTAAGGCTGAATTCAAACAGTAGTTTTATGTTTGGGTTTAGCTCTTCTTGGAGTTCATGTAGGACACAGCCTGGGACACTGTCTGGTCCCATTGATGCTGTGTTTTTTGCTTTGGAGAGGACGGCTCTTACCTGAACATCTGAGATGTCAGGGGGGCAGCACTCTGCTGGGATAGATATTTGCTCTTTTGGTGTGGAGGGGGGGAGTTTGTGCTGAAACTGTCAGCTAGGATGTTGGCAATGTCTGTGGGTTCAGTGTTTCTTTTGTCATTTTGGACTAATTCTGAGCATATCTGGGAATTACCACCCAGGTTCCTAACATAACTAAAGAAAGACTTGTGATTATCCTTAGTGTCCTGTGCAATTTCCTCTCGAAGCTGGCCTTAGACAATTTTATGAGTGCCCGTAGTTTTTTGCTAATACTGATCAGTGATGCCTTCCCTTTTTGGGATTTTGCTCTGTCATTTAGTAGCTTTCTCCTTCTATTGTATAGTTTGTTTATGGCTGGGGTCCACCAGACAGGACGTCTGCCTTTGGAGGATTGGGTCTTGGTTTTATTTGGGATCACATGATCCATGCATTCCTGAAAGTGTCCATAGAATGCGTTTATAGAGGATTCTGCGGTCTGGGCCGTATGTTCCACAGGCCCGGGGGCTTTGAAGGATTCCACCTCAGTTTTGAGGAGTGTGAATTTGCTTTAGAGAAGGTCTTCACTGTGGTTTTCTGGGCAGGGGGTGGGGTTGGGATGTGCATATCCAGTGAGATTAGTTTATGGTCTGATCTTACCAGTGAGGGATACACATCTGGTCTGGAGCATAGAGTCCCCACGTTGGTGATGATCAGGTCCAGTATGTTTTCCCCTCTTGTGGGAGTGGTAACAAGTTGTTCCATAGCATTTGAGTTTATAAATTCTAGGAACCTTTAGGCTAGGGTGTTGGAGCTAGAATAATGCTCCCAGTCTATGTTTGGGTAGTTGAAGTCGCCCAATATAATGGTGTTTGGAGAGACCTTCATATTTTCCAGTGTTCTCAGGAAGGCCGAGTGGGGTTCCTGGGTTTGGGAGGGTGGTCTGTAGCAGGCTATAACCTGGAAGGCAGTTTTACCCACTGTTAGTTGCATATGGATAGTCTCTGATGATTCATGCTTTGCCCCCAACCTGGAGGTGTGGGTATCTTTGATGAATATCGATACTCCCCCTCCTTTTGTGGTTCAGTCCAAGTTTTGGGGCCGAAAAGCATGGTATGAGGTATAACCTGGTAGTGCTGGGGTGCTCTCGGTAGCCCTGAACCAGGTATCTGTTACTGCACAGATATCGATGTTCTCCATGCTAAGGAGAGTTTCGAGTGCATGTATCTTGAGGTTTAAACTTCTGGCATTTAGTAGCATTACTTTTATTCTTATCCCTTGTGATACCTATGGCGGTGGGTTTGTCCTTTGAGCCTTGCCTAAAAAAGCCACTATGGGGGTAGCAAGAGCCTTTGCCAATATCCAAAAGCCCAGGGGTGACAAGTGCAAGCCATCCCTAGCAGAGCAGGTGGTTCAACAGAAGGTGAGTATGTGAGGGTGTAGTGTCTGTGATTAGTTAGCACTGGCATATATGACTGCTCACGTGGACAAATGCCAGGTAAGTCATATGCAATGTGTCACAGGCAACGTACATGTGAACAGGACAAACAGTGACGTTCTGTCAAGTGAGACATGGACATACATATAGTAAGCTATGCAGATGTCACTAGGAGTCCACAGAAGCTCTGTAACTCTGCATTGCAGGTGGGATCAGTGTTCCAGGGTAACTGCAAGCAAACATGCATGCAAACAAAGCTACAGTAAGCAGGGCTGCATGTAGTCCATTGTACAACAAACAAGCTGTACCAATTCCAGTAGGTAACAGTGCAAATATGCAGACACTATACACATGTACATGGAAATACACAGGTCAGATGGCTAGGGTCCAGTCTCAGCGCACACAAGTGTACAGACCATGTACCGTCAGGATGTACAATAACTGGATGGAAACCCAGGTGCTCATACCTGCAGTAATACACATGTCAAATAACAGACACTGAGCCTTCACTCAGTGGTTCCATACTTAGTAGGATGTATGCTACCTGGCCTGCCACCACTTTTCCCTGACATGTATGGGGACTCTCCCTCCTGTGACAGTTAGTTTTGTGGGTTGGGGCTGTCTAGCATGGTATGAGATGTGAGCTTGCAGTGCTAGGGTGCTCCTGTGTGTCCTGTACCAGTCGTGTAGTACTGCACACATATCAACATCCTCATACATCTGCATTGCAGAGTCCAGTGTGGGCAATATGCCACTTGCAGTTTACATGTCCATCATTGCGTATCAATACTTTCATTACCTTATCCCCTGTGCTACCTATGTATGTAGCCTTCTGTTGACATCCTTACCACCAGTATGCCAACATGTGCAGATGATGCACTATGGTACTTACCATGGGTGTAGACAACACTACATGACAATCATACCCTTACTGCATCAGGCATGCTGGGATATACCCACAATTATATCAGCACACAGTACTGTTAACAACATGATACTATTACTACACGTTTATGTAGTCACCCTGTGCATCAGCAACATGTTAACCTGTACCTGCACTGATGTTACAGATTGCAGGAGGTGGCACAGTTTCATCATATGCACAGTGTGTGAACTTGGTATGCCTGAGTCAGCCACCAATACCACCAATTGACGTGTATGTGTATGTGTGTTGGTGAGGGACAGCAATACAAGGTGGGGCAATGTTGATGCAGTGTGTGCATGTATGCGGTAGCCCTAGGTGTTGTCAATTCGCATGTGTGTATGGATGCACACAGTTCCATCTCATGGCTGCCATATACTGGTGTTTGTGGACAGCCACAGACTGCACCTGCCAGGTCATACAGATCAGTGTCTCTGGCCACGGACATGGTACCTGTGCCTTGCAGGGGTGCTACGGACCATATCCGGTACCAACCCAGACTGGGTACTGTCATCAGAAGCAGGTGTTCATTGACTGGACACATTTCCCTGTCGGGCCTGGCCAGAGCCACGTGCACGTGGTCTCCTGGGGCGGTCTGATGACAGCACAGACCCAGCATTGCTGGGGCTGCTGCTGGCACTATGTGGGCGGCCGCAGCCCTGTTGTCGTCCGCAACAACTGCCAGCTGCTGCTGTTGCTGGCATACGCCCACGTTGATGCCTCAACCATCCACCATCGCCCTGGCTCATGGACATGTAGTTGGGGAACAAGTCTAATATGTCCCCATAATGTCTGTCTATGACATCGGTGAAATTACGGATGGCAGCCGCAATGTCACGCATACTATCAGTCATGGCTGTGCAACATGCTGTCAGCTCCCTCAGACCCTGTCTGGTGTACCATTCCATACATGACTGTGCCTGCATGACAGCCCAAAACATAGCTGAGGTTGTAAGACCTCTGTGGGCACGTCTGACAGGGGCAGTACACCCACGGATGCTCCCACGAGAACCCCTGGACATCTGTCTGTGTGGTACCATCTCAGGGCCATGCCCATGGCTGCTGTGTGGGGATGCATGTGCCACAGATACCACATTACCCTGGTCAATGCCCACTGTATCCTGTCCATCACCTAGGGACATTGGTGACAAAGGGTGTATTGGCAGGATAACTGTGCGCATTGATGGGGTTGACAGCTGTGTACTGTCAATTGGCTGACCAATGACAGACCCTGGCATACCTTCCTGTGCCATTACACAGATGTCATCATTATCAGTACCCATGGCATCTGATTCAGGTTCCCTGCTGCATGACACCAGAGCAGCACCAGAACCTGTGGGAGGGAAACAGGAAACACAGTTTACAATGTCTACACAATATTACCAGTGATGCACACATCCACACATGCACAGGTCCACACATGCACACATGCACAGGTGCACACATGCACACATGCACACATGCACACATGCATACATGCACACGTGCACATGTGCACACATGCACACGTGCACACGTGCAGACATGCACACATGCACACATGCACAGGTGCGCACATGCACACATGCACACAGTTGCACACATGCACACATGCAGACAGTTGCACACATGCACACAGTTGCACACAGTTGCACACAGTTGCACACTACTCAGTATGCGAGATATCAACACACAGACACAGACACAACTGCATGCATACACAGAGCACTACTCAGTGAGCCTAATATTACTATTACTATCAAGACTATTAAAGGTATTGTTAATACACACTCACCAGCATGGATAGGCTGCATTGCTGTTACACCGGAGGGACCTGCAGAAGTGAGGAAACTAATGTCAGTGGGCACAACTGTGCCATTGTTACTGAGTATGATACAGGTCAGTAGTACAACAGTCGCCTTTCACAGGTCAGCTGCTGATATTGAGAATATCACACTTGCACATTAAATACTATGATGACAGCTACAAACCAAGGACACACCTCACACATGCATTAACTACCAGTGTACACAACAGTCAACTATACATATGGCATATTACCTGCACGCTCGTAGTCTTGCTGCTGCGTGGCTCCAGCCTCCATCATAATGCATGTCTGCTGCTGCTGTTGTTGGCGGGCTGGAGCCACAACACTTATGAGTAGTCCCTCCAGTCTGGTGAGTGGGGGATGTGTAGCCACCCCACCACCTGTGGCAACCTGTTGCCTGTGGATATCCGACGCACGCTGACGGACATTTCTGATTAAATCACTGCAGTGATGTCATACCTGCTCATATGTCCTATTATGCGTACCTATGTTATTTACCCAATGGACCAGGTCTTGCCACAGTGCAGCCCTCTCCTGCTGATTCTGCCTGGTGTGGGAAAAGAGTATTGCATAATCCCGCACCAGGCTCTGGTGTATCTCCTCATCCTCAGCTGCTGAGTAAGCTGGATTGCGCTGGTGAGCCATAGTCCTGAAAAAGGAAATAACATGATATCAGCTAAATATGTCAGCAGAATTTGGCACACATACTACACATGTTACTCGACTGTTGTGATACAACATATCTCACATATATAGCATCTGTCTGTCTATTGGTGGATACACATGTAAATGGCCAGGTATCAGTGCTCAGCCAACAACTGTGCAACAGAACCTGGCACACTCCATATGACATACTACCAAACCCCAGCAGTCAGAACACTGATTCAGGTCCAAAGCACCTCCTCACTCTGGGGGTTTGTATCAAGGTACTGTATGGGGTACATCATCAACTACTGTGAGTTGACCACAAACTAATTGCCCTGGATATACATATCCCACCTCCACCAGCAGCACAAACAACTATAGTGAATAACAATTCAAATGCAACAGTGACATGGTATCCTTTCAGCCCACTGGGCCAGTGGAAGACACAACCCACAATGCTGATCCCTTCACAAATTATTTCTATGGACATCTCCGAGAATGCATGGATCATGCAATCCCATATAAGACCAAGACACTCTCCACAAAGGGACAGCATCCTGTCTGGTGGACCCCAGCCATAGACAGATTGTATAACAAAAGATGGAAGCTACTGCAAGACAGAGTATAATTCCATAAAGGGAAGGCATGTCTGATCAGCACTAGTAAAGAGCTATTTTCTCACATACAAACATCCATGGGCAACTTTGAGAGGGAAATCAACAGGGACACTACAGATAACCACAAGGCCTTCTTCAGTTATGTTAGCAACCTGGTCAGAAACCCTCCACTATGCTCATAGTTAGTACACAACAACAAATAATTCCCTGAACCCACAAATATTGGCAACATTGTGGCAGACAGGTTCAGTGCAGGTTTCCCCCTCCCTCTCCCCCAAAATAAGACATAGTTATCCCAGCTGACTGTAACCTCCCTGTCATCACAGATGTCCAGGTGAGAGCCGCCCTCAGGAAAGCAGGATACACAACATGAATGGGACCTGATGGTATCCCCGGTTGCATGCTACATGAACTCCAAGAGGAGCTAAACACACATATAGAAGTGCTATGTAACACTAGCCTGACTACAGGATATGTACCTGTACACTGGCGCACAGCAGCAGTGGTTCCACTACATGAAGGAGGCACCTCTACATACCAATACAATACAACACAATACATTACAATACAATACAATATGCTATTGCCCCTGGGACTACAGCAGCATACTGTTCTGCTACTCTGACCATTGTGACACATGTGATGTGATGGTACCTGCTGCTGTCAAACAGTTACACAGGGTGACTCATATGGCATATTACCTATCTGACTAACATTCAGCAGGGGTATGTGTGACATGTACTCATGGGGAGTCTTGCTTCTTAACGCTGTGTAGTTTATTGCAGGGTATGTCTTATCTGTGGGTAGGAACCTGTACCTCCACCATGTGCTCTCTATTGCAGTGTCACGGATGACACACAGCAGTCATTTAGGTTGTGGATGGTGTGAGGTGTTTGGTTGTTGGACATCTGTCATGGGTGTGACTTAAGTATGTAAATCCTGGAGTTGTAACCTCTATGTGGGTAGTATGTGTGTACTCTGTAGTGTTGTCAGTCACTGTGCATTGGTAATGTGTTTGAGTGCATTGTCACAGTGTTGTACATGTCAATGTGTCCTTCTCCATATCTGTAGCTGTCATGTGAGGTAAATACCATGGCAGCCATTATGTGGTGTGTGTGGGGGGGTACACTCACCTACATGTCCATAGCTGACACACCATGTCTGCTGACACATACCATGTGCAGGTATTCCAGGAATAGTGTGCCACTGTGAATATCATTGGGGGGACTATTGTACACATTTATGACCCTGTTCACCCCTGACACATGCAGTGGTGGGCAGCCAATCACATATCTGGTGGTTACTGGTGTAGGTGATTTGAAATGGGGTATGGTACTCCAGTTTTGACACTGGTGTTCACTCCATGCTTTGTCACCAGGCACGTGTTGCAATACATCTGTACACATGTGCCTCACTCAGAATATATATACATCTCTCTCTCTCTCTCTATAGATATATATATATATATATATATATATATATATATATATATATATATCTATATATATCTATATGTATATATGTATATAGATATATCTATATATATATATATATATATATATATATGTCTGTATACATATACACATATATATATATATATTGATGTACATATATTGCTATAGATATGGAGAGAGGGGGGGTGTGACAGAGAGGGGGTGAGAGTGACAGAGGGGGTGGGATAGGGGGAGTGTGAGATCGTCATATACAGTCATACCTGTAGATAGTCAGATCTGTCTGTCTATGTATATGTATCTACATATATCTATATCTGTATGTGTGTATTACATATATATATGTTTGTAAATATTCTATCTACATCTGTCTATGTATTCCTACATCTCTCTCTAGGTATGTATACATATATGCATATTATATATATATATATATATATATATATATATATATATATATATATGCATACATACATATATTGACATACATACATATCCATATGATAGATAGGTATATCAACATGTTTGTTTACAAAACTGTATACACACACTAACATACTGCTAAACATACATAACTGTGAAACCTACTTTGTACATTGCACTACAACCTACATTCAGCCTACATTGATATGTGCACATAGATGCTCTCACATACATATGTATGTACAGCCTTCACTGATAGTTGCTGTATGTTCCCTGCCCTTTGCACATCTTCATATACATATGGATACAGACCAATGACACATATGGAGGGTTCACAGTATGTAGACATTTATAGTATTACTTTACATTACCTGTGTTTGTCACAGCTGTTTGTGTTACCGTCTGGATTTGTGTCCTGCTGCTCCACTTGCCAGTTGTCAGCTTTCAGGTGGTTGTTGCTGACTGGTTTTGTTTGTGTATATTTAATTTTTTTTCTCTGTCTCTCTCTCTCTCTCTCTCTCTCTCTCTCTGTCTCTCCCTACCTTCACAGGGTGCAATGAAAGTATTGCATGTGTGGACTGGGAGTACAGCATGCTTTTGTACATATCTGCATATGTCCATGTGATGGCCTCTGCACCAATTGTTAGCCAGCATTTGCTAATTGCATGCAGCCAGTTGTGTACTGATTGCAGTTCTCACTGTGATTTCAGGACAGTGCTATAAAAAGGTATGTGAGATAGGCATAGCCCTTTCAGATTTTAAGGGCAGGGACCATGCTGGTATGCTGTGGACACTGTTCTGTGACTGTAAAGGTTAGTATCTCTCTCATATTTCCGGCTGTGTTGTAGATTAACATTTCTCCATTCATTTCTCCAGTTTCCTGTACTAAGTGTGTATGTACACTGACACCTAAGACTACTACTACTGTTAATGTTGGTGTGTGTGCTTTCCTGTGGGACATGTGGTGTAACTGGTGTATAGCAGTGGCTCTTGCACTTTGTTGCTATGGCTTCAATATTTGCCCTTTACATTCACTACTTGTATGCCTGCTAGGTGTCTTGACTGTAGTGTGTTGCTGTGGCTTTCCTATTTTCTATGTACATTCACACCTTGGAATGCTTGCTATATCTGCTAGGGTGTTACTGCATGCAGTGTGGTCTGGCCATGGTGTGGGCCTTGACATCTATTAGAGTATTTGATATGCTGCTGAGCAGGCCCCAGAGACTCTCAGGTGCATCTTTTATCTGCCTCATGGAATGGTACATATCAGTGGGGTACACCCATTAAATTGTCTGGTATTCTGCAGTTGTGACTGTGGGATAGCATGAACATATGTATTACTACACTATTTCTGCCGTGCAAGTGGTGCATACTTTCAGGACTTCATAGTTACCATTGCATGTGTTGTAACACCTTTCTGCCTACTGTTTGTACATTTCACATGGAGTCTGTGGGGCATCCCTGTAACTCAGTCACTGTTGCTATGTCTAGGCTCTTAACTATTCAAATATGGCAGTGTCAGACCTCTCAAGTGTACAGATACTTGCAGGTTGTCCACATTTCTGCCTCATATTTTGGGCAATATCTCATGAACAGCTCTTTCTGGCAAATCACTCTGGGCTCAAGTCAGAATATAGAGACAAACATTTAAGTTTCAGACTTCATACCCTTCCAAACATCCAACAAAATGCAGAACCTGTTACTCTCTGAACTGTCTAAGTTTGTTGTAACATTATTTGGAATATGTCCCTGTTTTTGGCACTTTGCTCCACATATTTTATTACTTGGTCGGGAAGTGTTCCTGTAAGAGGTTGTGAGGTATGGGCAGTGATTATCCTGCTGTGAGTATGTGTGTGGCTTGCAAGGTGCTACAGTGACATTATTACCTACTAGCTACCAACTAGCATGGCTGTTTCTGTTTGCACACTACTATTATACAAATCCACAGGATTTGACAGTAAATATACATGACATGCTTTGTGTACTACACATCCTATATTCCCTTTACATTCATTCCTACTATTACATGATATATTTATTGTAGCACAATGTTCTTATATAACAGTCATGGCTTAGTGGTAAGTCATGCAGACTACTATTTCCAAGGTCCTGGGTTCGGGACTGACAGTGGGATTTTATTTTGCTTTTGAACAGACTACAGGACCTGTCATTCAGAGTGACTAAGGCACTTTTAAGCAGTTGTAACCAGGTTAGTGCTGGTTTGCGCAGAGCTCACGCATGCGCACTGGCGTTCAGCTCCACACACACCCGCTTACAACCGCTTAAAAGTGCTTACTCTTGCACACACCCGCGCTATTTTCTTTGAAAGAAATGAAAATGGGGAGACAGGAAAGTGGTGAAAAAGGGGTCACAAAGAGGGTAAGACAGTAGGGAAACAAGCTTGGGTTTTGCAGGAGGGATGTAGGTAAGTCCCATAGCTGCCCATTTCTTCATCAGCAACAGCTGTGCATATGTTTGTAATTTGGTGTGACATTTGAAACCTTCCACCCCTGAGAGAGGTGTAAGGACATCAATAATACTTGTTGTACAGCCACTTGTAATTGACAGTTTCCATGTCCAGCAGACATGTGTGTGAAATGGGCAGCCATGTATGGTGCGTAATTTTTTTTTTTTCAGGTGAGAGTGGTATGTCAGGTAAAGGAAGTCGGTATAGCTGGGGAGGTAGGTTGGGTAGGTTAACAGACAAGACAAACAAGATGCATACAGGGGCGGTGTATGACACATGTGGGGGGGTTACACAATTGACGGGGACAGATGTTTGGATATCTAGAGCCCATGAGCCCACAGATGGCAACAGTGGAACTGATATCCCCACCCATGGGCAGTTGCCACTGTGCCTTCACTGCCCAGGACAGGGCTGTGCTGGGGGCTGTGTAGGCCGGGCAGCAGGCATGCCCGTTAGTTGTGCCACCTGTGCCTCAAGCTTGCGTAGGGGCCCAAGAACAGCTTCCTGGATCTCCCTACGCACCACAGTCCGGACGCTACGGAGGGTGAGTGGTGGTTTTCCTCCGGCCACACTTGCAGAGGGGGATGAGTCCCATCCCCTGCAGTACTTCAACCCACAGGTGGCACAGGGCCACCGGAGGAGGGTCCAGACTGGGCACTACTGCCAGGTGCACTCGCCAGCTGAGGTGGGAGAGGTGGGTCCGCTGGAACCCGCCTTCCCTGTTGTCCTATGTTTTGCATTATGTCATGACAGTTTAGGTTAGTAACATACAATACCATTCACAATTAGTTGTAACAGCATGCATTAGTATTCCCATTAACCAAACACCCAGATATTCAAACCACTGAACAGCGAGCATAACACATGCATAATTTGAACAGCAATGCACAGTCCAACAACATGCAGGGTTGATTGATGGCAACAGGCCATCAGGTTTGGATGTATGAACAGGGCAGATGCATCAACATACATGCACATATGTATGACCCAAAAGGACAAATGTCCAGGGGTGTTAATTGTGATTGCACATACCAATTTCACGTGTAATGGATTATGTGTGATTATAGGGTAGGGTGAAGAAAATATAATTAACACCTTCAAATACCAATACATATGCTGTACATTTCTAATAGCTGCAGATATATACACACTACAGTTCTACCTACAGTTTCCTATGTGATAACTACTTCAAGTTGGTGATAGGAATGTTACTGCTACAGCAATATACATTTTTATTTTTATTCATACACGTTCATATCTGGCTCTGTTTAGCTACATCATCCTGCAACATTTGCTTTATATAGCTATAGACAACTGTGGATGTTTGGTATTTCAGACAACCATACTATCTGCATATTGCAGACTGAGAGCAACATATCCAGATTTTGGGATATACATTCCAGCTGCAGGGACATTTTGAACACATTTCGCAGTTTGGTTCTGCTTGTCACATTCATTTCATTCTGTACTGACTGCAGTATACTTTATTCAGGAGTTATTACTACTTTATTGGTGGATTCATAACTCTTTCTCACACTCTCTCACTTGTTTTATTTTTACAATTCAGGATGGTACTTACTTCTAGGCTTTATCGACATGTTTTACCTGTAGTTATTACAATCCTTTCCAACAGTCTCACTTCTGTCATGTTTCAGTATTTCAACAGGGATATATTTCACACGTGTTTTACTCAGCTTCTGCAGCTGTACTTTTCAGCCTGCTGCAGGTTGTGTACTATTATATTACAGGTGGGACATCTTTATTTCAGACTTTATTTCAGACATTTTCATTTTTCTGTTTGGATTACAGACTGCAACACACTTTTGTAATCAAGCAATACTTGCAAACCCTCTTACACTGTTACTTGCACATTTTATTACTTAGTGACTACACTGCACTCTTTTGCTAACTGTCATACTTTTATATTTATTTACAGTTACAGGGAGAGGATTACTGACCTGCCTGGTGGTGCAACCGCACAAGCCTATCGCCATAGGCTCTACAGTTTGCAGAACGGACACCTGCAGCTGTAATATAAATAAAGTAATATTGGAATACACATCTCCATAATATCAGCTAGGTTAATTTCTTACATAAATAATTAGATGTAACTTACTCAGTAGTGGGGCGTTGGGCATTTGCCGGGCCTCCTGGATCCAAAGGTTCAGTTGGTCCTGCTTCCATCTCTTCAGGTCCACATGGTGGTGATGGACCTGCTCACCAGTCCTTGGAATCCCTGTGGCACTGGTAAGATCATGAGCCAAACGGTCCCACGCCTCAGCCCTATATGCTCCCCACAGGACCTGGCCCTGCATGAGTTGGGCCTCATGATTGTGGACAAGGAGCCAAACCATATATTTGGACTCCTCAATGCCCCACCTCTGTGCTCGAAAGCAACTACCCTCACCTACACCTGACATTCTGGCTCAAGTTAGTTCTACAATCGGTTATGCTGTGTATTCCCGCCTATGGGGCTTATATACGCTGTTTTTGATGCACTTATCTGTGATTGGCCATTTTGGAATTGTGTCAGCTTCACAAAACCTGCTTTGTCATGCTCCTCTTTCTATTCATTCCTGTATATTTGCTATTACTGCATTTCTAAATACAGCTGTCATGGCTTAGTGGTTCAGTACCTTGACTATGGTGCATGGTATCCTGGGTTCGAACCTGGCCATTGCTTTTTATATTTTATGACTGTCTACACAGGCTAGGAGGTGTGTCTGTGTAAAGGCAGTTTTGTTACAGCTTGCTCAATGTTGCCCGTCAGTTAGCTTGTTGGCACGGTGCGCAGCTCCGCGCAAACGGGTTATGCTGGTTTACACTTCATTTGGCTGTCAGCACGCATATTACGCTCAGCTCAGCTAGGGGCACACAGTTTCAGTGTGTTAAACCACTGCTCACCTACGGGCACTCATTTTGCACCTGTTAAATCACTGCTCACCTTCGGGCACTCATTCTACACCTGTTAAACCACTGCTCACCTATGGGCAGATGCACTCAACTGGTTAAACTGTAGCTCAGCTATAGGCACATCTGGCATTTTTTATTATTTTGTTATCTCAGATTTCTTCAAAATAAATGGCCCATTTCATTACATTTTACATAAAATATAATTTTATATGTGTACATATATGTCAGGGACTTGTTTCGTGCTTATTTCACTAAAAATAAAAATTGATGTTGGGGGGGCTCGAACCATGATTGCCTGCTCTTCAGCCAACGTCTCTACCACTACGCTATTGCTTCTTGGCTTACTTTGCATATGTAGTTCTTATATGCTTTTCCACTGACTGCTAACTGTGGCTAAGCTCGCCCGCGCAAATTAGCGCACTCACGGGCAAACTTCTTTACAATTTAAAAAAAATATAACATGTTCATTTATATATTTTATGTTCATAGTCTGTGGGGGCATGTGTTGTGTTGTGTTTATTCACATTTCCATGAACTCTGTCGTGGGGGTTTACTTTCGGGACTTTTACTCTTCTGGGGGCGTGTCCATTTGCAGGGCTCGGCCTACGGACACGCCCCCTACTGTCTTCCACGGACCGTGTAAGCCTTAGGTGTGATTCAGCATGCCCTCATGCATATGCATGACATGCTGATGTCACACCGTTTAACTGCAGCCTCCGTGTAAGCCTTGTAAATCTTACACGGAGGCTTCGTGAATCCTGCCCATAGTATAATTTATATAGTATATGAACAACACAGTAGTATAAACTCAATGGTTTTAATAGTTAAAGAGAGTGAAGGAACACTATTAAGGATTTCACAGAATATTAAAGAAAAATCTCTTCATATACTTTTTAAGTCATACAATAAGTACAGCTGCTGCTGAGAATTTCATTATCAAAAGGGACTGAGTGGTGATCATGAGGGTGCTTTTATCAGAAAGTATGTTATCCTAGCAGAGGTTCTCCTTTGATCACAGTCCGTGAGGCCTTCAGTAAGACTACAAAGGCAAAAGATGGGACTACTAAGCTTTGTTAGTCTGCAGTTTCATTAAAACTTTCAACTTCACTGTCAAACATTAGTTAGTCTCACAAGTTTACAATGCAGATGGCCTTTCCTGGGCCCACATCCCATCCTTCTTCTTCTTTCAGCTTTTTTCCAGTTAGGGGTCACCACAGTGGATCAGCTGACTGCTCATAATTGGCAGTGGAGTTTTATGGTGCTGAGTTGCCAGCCCAGCACCCAACCTTCCACAGAAGGCACACACATGCACGCATTCACACCTAGGGGAAATTTAGAGTGTCCAATCCACCTACAGCATGTCTTTGGGATGTGGGAAGAAACCGAAGCACCCGGAAGAAACCCACGTGACCATAGGGAGGACATGCAGACTCTGCACAGAAGGCACCCCAGTTGAGGATCAAACCGGAGAACCACTTGCTGTGAGGCGGCAATGCTAACTGCTGCACCACCGGGGCCACCGGGCCCACATCCCATCCTGTGGATATGAAATCAAGGACATTGTGCTGGGGAGTGGCAGTATAGCATAGTATGGCATATATGGATAAGTTAAAATGATGTATTTGGCAAATGTAGTACAGAAAATGTGTTCTGGTTTTCTGGTCTGTCTTTGCATTAACTGAAAATGTTCCTTTCTATAGTGCTGGTAAGTAGTAACAAGTATTTTTTTTACATATATATATATATATATATATATATATACACACACACACACACACACACACACAGATATATTTAAATCCATTGAATACTACTTGTGTTGACATGCATAATGTTGACCCAAATTGAATGACATTATACATGTCAATATTCTACTATGCATGTGCTGATAATTAATTGTCTGCACATCTAAAACCTACAAAAAAAAAAGAAAGAATAGTTTTTTACAGAGAGCAAGACCTCAGGCACTCCCTTGCTAATTATTTATTTCTAACTCCAAGATCACACAATCCCTGAGGAAAAGGGTATATTCTCCTGCCCAGGGATTGTCAGTGTTGCATCTGTTTAGCCAAGCAAACTAGGTCAATTAAACAGATGTCGTCCAAAGTACAATTCAACAAAAAAGTTGTATTTGGCATGTAACACCAAACTTCTACAAGCTAAAATATTATGATTAACTTGAGCATGATTCTGAAATGGGCATTAAGTACACAAGAATGATATGCATCCAGGTACACAGTGTTTAGTATACAGAAAATGATTATTAATACATCCAGGAAGTATTGCAAGTTAAAAATTGCAGAATTTTGTAAGTTAAGGATAGACTTACATTTATGCTTTGAAAGGAAAATCAAGGGAATATTATTGGAAATTGATATATGCTATAAGAAGAAGAAGGGAAATTAACATTTTAACAAATAGTTTATCAGCCGGAGATTAAAAGGTACACCACTGGAGTCTGCCATGTAAAGCTGAAAAAGAAAAAAGTGATAATATTGCTTGTAAAATTTGAGAGGAGGATACTGCAGTAGTAATAGCACAGAGGAAAGAAGCAACAAGTAAAAGTTTCAAACTATTTAGAAACTAAATCTGACAGAAAAGGATAAGTGCAAAGAAAAGAAACATAAAATTGTAGGTCTTTATCTACAGATGAAGGAAGTAAAGTAATATATGAAATAGAAAAGAGAAAATTACATTTTTGCTATCGATATTCGGTCTTTAAGAAGTTACAGTTTCTGATGAATTGAAAGCTAGTTAAGATTTTTAGACAAATTGTAAGTATTAGTTGATGTTAGTTTCTAAGCAGAGATTTTTATTATAATTAAAAAGGGGGTGCCTGAGAATTACCAAACTATGTAGAATCCTATTTTAACAGTAGTCAATTTTGTATGGAAAATCATTCATACTACATAAATAAGAAAGTTACTCAGAAATGTTGGGGTAAATCAGCCAAGTCAGCCATGTAAACTTAGTGAAAAGAATAGAGTAGATTAGTTATTGGAAGGTTCTTACCTAAAAAAAGAAGATGAGGGTTGCCTTATAGATATTTTATTTTCATATTTCAAGAAAATCCATTTGATGCTATAATCCATGTAATATTATGGGGTAGCCTGGAAGAATTTGGTAGTAATGGTTACTGCCGGTTTAATTCTCCAAGTCTCCAAGTCTTTTGGGTTTCTGATACCATGCTGGGAATGGACCCCATTACTTAGTCAAAGTACGATTAAAGTTCATAAATTGTTTCAATCTTTGGTGTAAGCCAAAAGTGCCTTTTGCAGCACCTGCAATGTGCCCAGAACTGACTCCTTCTGCAGTTTATACAGAGTCACATGTATCAGTAGCATATCTAAATAAGACTGTAAATTCTTTTTTATGAAGCCTATTGTTCCTACAACTATTGGAACTCTCTGGGCATCCTTCTTCTACATTGCCTTCATTTCTGTCTGCAAATCCTAGTATTTTATGACTTTGTGTCTCTCTGTAAATAAGACACTGTAATCATTGGGTGTAACAATTTCAGTGATCAATGCTACTTTTGTCTTCTTTTCATGGACTACTATATCTGGTTTTCTCGCATGTATTTTTTGAACTGTTGGTAATAGGTAATCTCATCTGATATAAACTTCATCATTTTCTATAATACTTTGTGGCTCATGTTTCCAATGCTTCTTGTCTCCTTCAATATTGTAATGATTGCAGAATCCCCAATGCAACAGTTTTGTCACATTATTATGCCTTTCAGTATACAGGCTCTTAACCATTAGTGTATCACACCCAGCAACAAGATGTGCAACTGTTTCTAGTCCTGTTTTACATATATGCATTTGGCTGTTTCTCACACACATTCAATAGACTTTGTAAACCAATGTGTACATAGTCCGCTGTCCTGGGCCACTAATATTAACCTTTCTTCTTTGGTTTAAGTTCACCTCTCCTTGATAATTCCTGTGTCAAATCCTGATCAACATGAGGTTGTTCCAGGAGTTTTCTGTACTTGCAGCTACATTTATGCCTTTTTCACATTTCTTGCCTTCTTATCTGATCCTTCTCCTTTTATTCTTTGTTTCTTTTGTTTTTGGCACATTCAGTTGCTGGCAAATTTTTTCTCTACTTCTGGTTTGATTTCCATTCCTGCTTGACACTGATATGCTTCTGCTAAACTAAGCATGGAAGTCATCTTAGATTTATTCTGTTCATGTTTCAAAATGTTCACTATGTTTGTATCCAATGAGATCAGCAGATATGTATGTAGTCCTACAATTTCAGATCTATACATGTAACCAGTTTCCAGGAGGCCCATAAATCCTTCAGACTGAGGGATACATCATTTTGGTATACACTTATGTTTATATATCATTTGATAAGCGTGAAACATTTTTTTTTGTTTTCCTGTCCAACTGATTCAGTACCTTGTGGGGCCAGTCAATCACCACTAAACTGTAGGTTTGAATAGGAAGAGCAAATTTTTATAGCATAGACTTTGTTCCTATATGTCAGGCTGTTTTCAATATTAATTTTCATCTTCTGAAATATTCCTTACTGAGCTTTGTTCACATTTGCTCATGTTTTATTATCAGTCCTTCATCAGTTCCCAGATATTTATATACTACCTCCTTCTTCATTTTCCTTTATATCACATTTTTGTCCAAGACTGATATTTTCTTGGTGCTGCAGCTTTCCTGCTTTAAATTTGGTTTTGCACATTTATCAAGACCAAATGACATTCTTATATCATCTGAGAAAATTTTGACCACTTCTAGCTGTGCTTTTAGCTCCTCATCTGATGAATTATACATTTCTAAATCATCCACAAAAGGAAGTTGAGAAGTCCTCATACTTTGTTATTGTCTGGCAGCCAAATTGTAACTGTGACCTAATCTGTAAAATAGACAGCTTAATAGGTTAAGGACTACACAAAAGAGCACCGGAGACAAAGAGTCACCTTGGAATATCCCCCCTTGAATTTTTACCCTTGGGAAAATAATTTGTCCCTTACCAAGGTTTAGCTGCAAAGTACTTTACCACTGTTTCACTGTCATTGTAATGTAATTGATCAATGTAGGGTGCACCTTATACCTCTTTAAGCACTCCTTCATACATGAAAGTGGGATACTGTCATATGCTTTTTGGAATCTATCTATGACATACTTAGATTCTTCCCCTTTTTACAATTCTAGATTACGACTTTATTTAACAATAAATTATTCTTTGTTCAATAGGACTTTTTTGTTACCCTTTCATTCTATTGCCATGACTGAGTTTTCTTTTAAAGGACTATAAACTCTTTCAGCATCAGTTCCAGTATATCATTTTCACATCAATGGAAGGCAAGTTATTGGTCTATAGTTTTTAGGATAGCTTGCAGGTTCACTCTTAAGGAGGAGCATCATTTTTCCTGTTGCTAACCAGTTTGGTGTCTCTTTGTGGTGCGCATATAAGTAATTCTTACTCAGGGCTAAATTTTTAGGTAAATATGTTATTACTTTTAGTCAGAAGTTAGGCTCTGCATCTGAGCCTGTGGTTTTCCATTTAGGAGCTTTTCTTAATTTTGTTTCAGTTTCTCTGGCCATTACTTCATCCCATTTCATATTCTGCACATTTGAACTTCTTAAAGTTTTTTATTTCAAGAAAATGTATGTAATGTTACAATGCTATAACATTATGGGGTAACCTGGAAGAATTTGGTATTAATTATTGCTTTATAAATACTGTTATGATATAGTAGAACTGTAGGTAGAGTGCTAAACTGCAGATAATGGCTTTTTAGGTCTTCTGTTTGAGATAGAGAGGTATAAAGCAGGCAAGTCCCTTCAATTTAATCCTTTTTTATTATTTGTATATAAGTGTATTAGTGAAATACTTAAAATACCTCTTAGTATATTGAAGGCAATTAATGCAGCAAAGGATTTTATTCCATGCTCTTAGCTTATACAGAAGACACACACACACACACACACACACACATATATATATATATATATATATATATATATATATATATATATATATATATGTGTTAAAATGAAAGAATGGGCTTGTTAATGAGGTTATGCAAAGACTGTGCATTTTTTTAATTAATAATCAAACAAAAAGAATGTGCAGGCACAAATTAGAATTAAATTGTATAAATGTTCTTTTTTTGGATATCAAAAAGAAGAATCTGGATATTTTATTGCATTAATTGTTATACATGCTTTGTAAACTGAGAAGAATAACTGTAATAGAATCATAGGATCATAGGATTATAGGGGGTTACTAGGCTAATGACCCTAGGACCCTTTCAAGCCTAGCCAAATTTTACCCTTATTTTCATGATCAGCACCTAATGCCCGTGTCCAAGAGGGACACAGGTGGAACCCCAGTGGTGAATTTACAGTTACCCATCCAATCATCCAGATTGTGTTTGAAGAGGGCTAATGCTCTGCTTGGCATGAAGTGGAAGTCTGTTCCAAAGGTATGGTAACCTCTGGGAGGCAAATCTATCCCTTTGACAGGTTCTATTAATGTCACATACCAGGTTGAGGCCTTTAGAGCAAGTGACCCATGTAGCATTTGACTTACAGATATGCAGTATTTCCAATAAAGCAGGGTCAAAGATTGCCTTATATGCAAGGCAGAGATCGTCTTTGAGTAGTCTGTATGAAACAGAATAAAGTGACAGTTATTTCAGATGATCTTCATAGGACAGATGCTGAAGACCATGAATTTTCCTTCTGAGGAACCTTTGTGGTCTCTCCAATTGCTGCAGGTGCTTGGAAAGGTAAGTACCAAAAGGGGCATTGCACTCAATTATTGGTCTGATGAGAGAAGAGAGAAAAGAGTACAGGGAGGTTATAACTTCTTTTTTTGCTGGAGGCAATGCCCTTACTTATGAGATGAGCAATATAGAATGCCCTGAGCAATATAGAATGGTTAAATGCTTTGCCAGCTTTCAGAATAAAATGAAGAAAAGTATGTGGTGTGAAAATATGTATTACAGGATTTTGTTAATTAAAATGAGTATTGTAATAATGTATTTTATTCTGATGAAGTTCGTCATTATTTGAATGAAAGTACTTAATCGATTAAAATTGATTAAATGAGTTTCTGACTGATGTGCTCACTGGCAATTTTTGCTTTTGGAGTGCAGAGTTATTCTAGTATTAAAAGAAGTGGTTATTGGTATTTGTGCATTTTTTTTCTTTTTGGCATGTTGTCACAGGACTTATTAATGGATGGTGGTTCTCAAAGGGATGAAGGATCTGGAAATATTTCTTCTCATGGAGTGCCTATGATGGTTCTGTCCATTTTAATTGGCCTGCATACATGATATGCAGAATGCGGACATTTTTAATAGGAATGTGGCTAGAGGCTGTGGTCCAAAAACTGATGCAGGAGGAAATTTGGCTGGTGCTGTGAACACTGTACTGACTGACGATGTAGCTGGCCTGAGATCCCTGCAAGCATGGATAATGACCGTATGGAAGTTAGAAACTTTGAATAAGTTTCCTTGATGGTTTGTCATATTAATAACAGCTACCTCTAGGATAGAAATTATAATAAAACAATACTATCCAGCATTACATGGTGGGGGTAATGAGAGTGAACATTTTTCCAGCCAGATTAAAACTTCTATTACATTAAATAGCAGTAGAATGAATTAACGTGATAACAGGCTGACACTGATTGTGAAAATTAAAAAGCTTGAGAAGTTGTTGGTATGATGCAAACGTTTACAGCTTGATAATGTGATCTTTAGTATTTGCATTAATGCTGGGAGGGTAAGAATCTGATAGTTTCCAAATGGGCTTAAAATGGGATCAATATTACATACTGAATTACTCAAGTTGTTTGATAAGGCTGGTATGAACTTGACAAGGTTATTGTTTCAAGATAATGAGAGAGAACTAGCTAATTGTAAAAAAAAAATTAAAATATACTACAAAAAGAAATCACTTTAGGTTTAGCCTTTAATATGTACAATGATCAATACAGAGAGGTGTATGTAAGACTTGATACCAGGTGTGATGAAATTAAAAAAAGTAAAAAAAAAAATTCTGCATGATAACCATGGCTACAAGAACAGGCCTACTTATCCAAAGAGCAATCTTAAAGCTGACTTTTATAACTTGAGCAAAGAACAAAGGGATGTTTTTAATGACATAGCTAGAAGTAGATTGGGTGGAATTATGATGCTTGATAATGGGGTCTGTGTGGTGTGTACGAATGCAATAAAGTTTTCTAGTAAAATGTATGAATAGTTGAATAATATGCCAAGATTGAGAGAAGGTTGGATGCCATTTGTTTGGAAAATTATTTTTCAGTTACTTTACATTTTTGACAGTTACGTATCCTGTAGTTCCAGCAATATTTGTCATTCTGAAAACATAATCAATTGCCCTTTACATCCTGTAGTGACTACGGCAGGGTCAAAAACTGAGCTGCTAGCAACATTTGTAGATTTAAAATTTAAAAACTATTTTAACAATAAACCCTCTGTACTTAAGGACTCTTCACATTGTTTCAGCAAGGTAGCTGAAATAGATGTGAAAGACCATTTCTTGGTTATTGTCCAGCAAACAGGTATAGACAGATTGCAGGAAGTATTGGTGAGCTATTTGAATTTGGATTAAAATGAAATTAATATTGTTGCAGATGCTATGGAACTAGTGTTAAAGAATTGCTTTACTTTTTGAAAAGGAATACTATAAGCAGGTGAGAGGAGGAGCAATGAAGGGGGTTGGCTTAATCTCTAATCTTTGAAAGCATTTTATTACAGTGGCGGGAATCCAAACACATATTTACAAGTGAGTATTGAAGACATATGCATTTATATTTATGATTATGAGATTATATTTTGATAATATGGAAGGAGAATGGTGTTGTTACAATAATGTTTCCAATATATGAATATTAATGGAGATTTTTTTTTAAGTTTACCATGACAATAAGTGGATGCTAATATTGAATTTTGGATATTACTATTAGGAAGAATTGCATAGGAAATACTTTTCAATCTAACACATCAAAAGCTGACATTTTCTAATAGTTGCATTCACTTTATCAGCACCCACCTATATTGGCAAAAATGGAATTTAGTGAGGGGTCAGGTGATTAGACTCTCTAGATTGGTGCTTTTTGAAAGGTTTTCCCATTCGATCTGTTAGAAGAAACAGGTGTGCAAATATGGAAGAAAAGGGAAATAAAATGGTGTCCCCTTTTGAGAATGGTTTCAAGATACCTGTAGGATGTAAGTCAAAGAAAAATGTTTTTAGTGGGGCAATGGCCATGCTTTATTATTCTCAGTCAATAAGATTAGGAATATAATAAATAGGAACCGGAAAGTTGTTTTTGAAGCACGCCACTTGGAAGGGAATATGGGTTTGGCTCTAAAATTTGTATATAAAAAAGGAAATAAAAATTAAGATAAATATTTGGAGAAGAGACATGATACTGAAAAATGAGTGGGTATGCAATGACAGCAAGGCATCTATGAGTATGGAGGTTGATCTCAGTGTAGGTATATACATGATGGTGTGAATATTTATGTTGTGATTTACCAAAAAGTAATGCAAAATAATGGAAGGTATAATTGTAATATTATTAGGATAGCATATATAGTTTTGTGTAAGACATGCACATTTTATGTGGACAAGACTGAACATAATCTTTGGTCTGGAATATATGAACATATATTTGTAATCTGGAAACATGATAACAATAATGCATTATTTAGGCATTTGTCTGAATCTAGATTTTTTTTAAAAAATATATTTTATATATTGGAAAAGGTTCAGAGATATGAGGGGAGACTTGGGAAACCAAGCTGAAATTTAAGGAATTCTATTGGCAGATATAACTGGAAGCCTCATTATCATTATGCCTTAAATATGAAAATTCAATCAGTAGTGTTTTGTCAATGAATCAGCTAAACTGTGGTAGACCACAGATGTGTGATGTGTTAATGTTGTGTTATTTTAGAAATGTAATGTATTTTCTAGGTTTTTCACTGTATTAATATCATATATGTTTGATGTATCAGGGATTACTGTGTTAGTATGGATTTAAAGTTTAAAATATTTTTTAATCAACTTTTAACAGTTTTTAGGAAGGCTTAATTTATTAATATATAATCAAATCTGGTTGGTGGTGTGAAAACAAGTTCAGATGATCAAGTTTTTAGAAATTTGAATTTCATATGGTCGAGACCATATGTTTGACTTTCTAAAACCTCAAAGTACTTGTATGGAGATTTTGTTGCAGTGGAGCTAAGGTAATTTGTCTCTTCTCCACTGTAGTTTGATCTTGTGGTTGATATATATATAATGTGCAGGTAGTTGGTGGGTGCACAGGGGCTTGATTCCCTTGCAAAAATGTAGATTTTTGTTATTTTGTTTTCATTCAAGTTTTTCGAAAGTCGAACATCTGGTCTTGAGCGTATTAAGTTTCAATTTCCAAAAACTCAATATTCTGACATAAACCTGTGAAAACATGCAGTAGGAGATTTTGATGTTTAAAATGAGTCTTATATTTGGTTCTGATGAAATTCATCATTATTTGAACAAAAGTACTTAACTGATTAAAATTGCTTAAATGAATTTCTGACTGACGTGCCTGTTGATGTTTTTTTCTTTGTTTTTGGAGTGGAGAGTTATGCTAGTATTGAAAGAAATGATTATGAGAAAGGAAGGAGTACGCAGAAAAGAAACATCTCTCAATGTTATGCTTTAGCTATAGATGAAGGAAGGAAATTACTATATGAAACAAAGGGTAAATTAAATTGTTGGTCTGGATAATGATAATTTTCATAACAGGTCTTTAAGAAGCCATGGTTTCTGATGTATCGGGAGTTAATTAAGATTTTAAATAAATTCTAAGTATTAATTGAAAAGTTATCTTGAAAGTATGAAGTTTTTTTATGATTAAAAAGGGATTTCTGAGAATTAGGACAAAGTATAGAATCCCAATTCAATAGTAAACACAAGTTTTAACTTTGTAGGGAAGATTATCCATACTAGATAACTAAGAAATTTACTTGGTAATGTTGGTGTAATACAACCATGCAAAATTAGTGGAAGAAATATAGTAGATCCCTTGGTTATCAAATGTTTTTTTTACCAGAGAAGGGTAGAAGAGGGCTACCATACAGGTATCTTATTTTCTTATTTCAAGAAAATACATTTAATACTACAATGCATGTAATATTATATGGTAACCTGGAAGAACTTTGTATTGATTGTTATTTTATAAAAACTATAATGGTACGTCAAAACTGTACATAGAGTGTTAGACTTGAGATAACAGGTATTTAGGATCTGAATTTAAACTAGAAAGAAATAAATCAGGTATGACCCTTTAATAATTTTTTTATTCTTTGTGTATAAGTATATTTATCAAATATTTAACATTTCTTAGTATATTGAAGGCAATTAGAGGAGCAAATGATTTTATGCCATGCTCTTAGCTTATAGAGAAGACATCCATATGTTAGTAAAATATGAAAAAGTGGGTTTGTTCATTAGGTTATGCAATGACTATGGGAAGATTTTTTTTAATTAATAGTCAAATCACTACCAAACAACTTCACAAAGTGCCAAACAAATAAACTAAACAAAAAGAAAAAAAAAATGAAGAAATATACCTCTTCCTGGTCGGTATACTTGTATTGACAAAAACTTTAGAACTTTCATTCTAGGTAATTACCAGACTTCCTCAGAATAGTGTGAAATTACTTACTATCACTTAAATAATCATAAAATAAATATTCATTCACAAACTGGCCAATCAATTACTTATAAATTACCAAAAATAAATGTTGCTGCAAATGCTTACTAATTAAACTCCTTCTAATACACTAAATGCATTCATTCAAAACATAAAACATACTTTTTATATATGAATAATAGACTACAAGCTAAAATAAGCCTAAAGGTGTATTTAAGTACCTACTGTCATTTTATTCAAAGTTTACCTGCTCTGTCAAAATTGTTCACATTTTAAACCTGAAGGTTGGCTGACATTCAAAGGGATCTGCTGATCCAGGTCCCTATATTCCAAATAAGCTTCCCCCCCACACACACAGTACACTGAACCTTTTCCAGAACAAAAAGTAAAAATTTGTTAAAGTTGATACAACTCATAGAATGCTTGGCTAATGTCCTTTCTCTTAATAGCATAGGAGTATTGGAAAATCCTAAGAGTAAGTGCTTTTCCAGTCTTGCCAGCGTAAAATGCTGAGCAGGAAAAAAACATGTAGCTATATATACCACCCCTGCAGTACCACAATTGTGTTTGCAATTTGTGTTAATCGGTCTTTGGTAGTCTGCTATTGTAATATTACTTGTAGCATTAATGAAATGGCATTGTGAACAATAACCTCATTTGAACATACCCAAGCAGGGTCTCTTTCTCTTCTAGCTGTATAGCTATTAGACTCAATTGTGTCTTAAGATTCCTACTCTTTTTATAAACAAAACAGGACTTACTACCTAGCTTATCTTGAAGCCTGAAAGCATCAAAGTCCCCAGTCCTGTTCCCCTTATTCCTTCTGCTTTGTTGTTATACATTAATGCCACTGAGGTACTGTGATCCTTTGTACTAACCGCTTTATTCAAATTGTCTTGGGGAATTTGATAAGTGGATAAAACTTAATATACCTACTGGCCATGAATCCTAATGCTAGTTTCTCCACCATATTTAAAGGATAATTTCTCTACAAAGACATCTTTTTGATAGTGCTAATTTTTATAGTAAAATCACTATAATTTCAGACCAGTCTTGAAAGCTTTATCATTTGCCCCTTAGCTAGATTTGTCTTTGTTCATTGGGGATATTGCATGTTATAATGCAAAATAACTATTTGAGTAGGTGGGCTTCCTGTAAATTGTGGACTCAAAAGTTTGAATGATACATTTTTTAAAAATCTTAACAAGTAAAATTTTAGTTGCACAATCATGAATAGTATAAGAAAATTCCAAACAGAAAGAAGTTGTACTGTTACTATATATCACAAATTCATCAAAGTCAGTCAAGTTTCCTGACCACAAAATAAAAATATCATCCAAATATCTCAAACAATTATAAACCTGCTTGTTGAAATCAGATTTAAAAACATAGTTGGTTTTCGACCACCACAATAGAATAGAACTGGCAAACACTATTAATTTGCCTGTAATACTCCCTTTCAAAATATTCAAAGTTGTTGGTCAGTACTAGTTCCATAAGTGGTGTAAGCACAGAGAGTTGATTGATTTATTTGATCTAACTGGTGTGGAACTAATAAGACTGTTAATGAGGGACAAGAATAGACAGTTGGCAAAAATTGAAGAAAAAATCAAGCATCTACAAACCAGTATTGTAAGTTATCTGCTTTTTAACAAATATAATGACATGTACCAGAGGACATTTACCAATGTGGATTGCTATTGTGAGGAAGTCTGAAGTTTGTCGAAAGAAAGAGACAAAGTTAAAGCATGATGAGATGGATTAATTGGACAAGACAGCATATAAATCTCACAAGTTAAGTAACCATACAGGCAGTAGGGTGTTGGTGCAACCAACAACCCCCACTACCAATGAGATTGGGAATTTTTCACATATTGATGCACAGGATGATTTTTATCCAGTTTGCCACAACTAAGGAGGTCCTTGAGATTGGGGAACAGAGGTCCTTCACAGAGGATGTGGTGTACAACCAAGTGAGACATCTGAGTAGATACTCTACCAGGAGACATGGAAGAGGCAGAGGACAATGGTATTTTATTGCAGGAATTATTTATACATGCTTTCTAAACTCATAAAAATAACTTTAGTTAAAGAAAAGGCTGAGTGATCGGTTAGCTTTCAGAATGAAAAATTGAAAAGCATGTTCTTAGTATACAATGGCATTGTTGTCTGTAGTTATACTGCTTCCTAAAAAACAATGTTGTAAAGGATGTGGCTCTGGTGCATTTGGGTTAAACATATGAACAGAGGTAAAATAGAAATGTTATATAGATCATGTGACACCGAAAGACTGAAAGGTTTAAAGCTTGTAGTGTTTTTGTTCATATTACTTTTAGAGGAAAGTGTAGTTAGAGGATTATATTACAAATGTATCTGTAATCATTTCAGAGGATGTAATGAATATACAGCAGTACAGAGAAAGAATGGTAGATTAAATACATATTCAAAACTTATGAAAATGCCAAGTGCAGAAAATATTTACAGAAAATGTATGTGAAACTGGGAAGATGATATATGGCCAGATATTAAAAAAATGTTTTATTTTAATCAATGGTTAGGGAAACATGACAAAGTTATAAAAAAAGTTTTCAAAGTATCAAATGAAAAGATGATTCCACAATATGTGTGGAACATCATGTGTTTGCTTGGACTTGAAAGAATTTGATTTAGGGAATATATGAAATCCAAAAGTGTGAATGACAGAATGTGTGCAAGGAATGTTTTTATGTCAGTGGTAGATGCTATAGATAATCCATTGCTTACATGTTCTTACATAATGCATTTTGAATCCATTAGAGTGGCCAGTATTCTACTGATTTGTACCTCTAGTAACTTGCACAGATGTGATATTTAGCATAAGGAAAATATATTATTGTGATATTTAAAAAAGTGTACAGGGAGTTGTAAGCACCTGCATTAAATGTGTAGCATGTGGAATACTGAATACCTGATTATATTATAGAAACCTGATTTAATTTTAAAATGGAAAAGAAAGTATGGAATGCAGTCTGAAATATTACTAGAATCTGACACCTGCTACTTGAAATTACTGAAGAATGTGAACGAGTGCCTTCTGAAATCAACATGAATATTTTGGTCTATTGCTTTATCTGACTGTATTCACCTTATTGTTGTCCTTAATGACAACTTAAAAGTATCCTATGTTCCTTTTTATAATAATTCTTTAGGTTCTTTTACTTCTACCTGATCACTCAGCAGACCAGAATCAGGATTAATGTATGGGATGTTTGGTTTTCCTGATCTATAAATTAGAACACCAGAGCATCACAGAAGTCACTTACATTGCACTTCTATCCACTGTTTCACTTATGACCTTAGTCTAATGAGGGATAAGAACCCTCAGTCTTCAGGTTCCGAAGCTGATACACTTCCATGTGCAGTATACTGATATATGTGATATGTAAATAATGTGCATTGTAGTACTATAAGGGTCAGGCCTGCCTAAAATACATAAGGACTAGACAGTCAAGAGGAGAAGGTAAACACTTGCACCAAACCACAGGCATCACATAGTCCCTCAAAACCTACACCACTAAAGCACACACATAGAAACACAAAGCACACACTTACATTCATGGTGGCTCTCAAAAAAAAAATCTACCCAAGCAACAGGGACCTTCAAAGCAGAAATGCAATCAACCTCCACCCCCCAACACAAACCAAATGACACACAGCCCACAGACTCAGTGTGCAACTCAACCACAGCCCATAAGGCATAACAACGTACCCAACACTCTAGTCATAGGTGACTCTATAGTCAGGTACATTGATGTTCCACTCACCAGGCTAAACAAGGAGAAAGTTACTGTCAGCTGCCTGTCAGGTGCCAAGATCCACCACATAATGCATGCACTCAAGTCACTCCACAACAAGTACAAATATGACTCTGTCATTGTCCATGTTGGTGTGAATGACCTGAGACGTACCTTCCTGGACTACATGAAAAGAGGCATGGAGGAGCTGTCTGATCTTGTAGCTCAGGCAAGTATAACCCTAGCCCTGAACAGCAACCTGCTATCACCCAGAATGATGCCACAGTACAAGGACAAAATGATTGACTTCAACAATTGGCTAAGCTTCTGGTGTCATTCTAAGGGGATCCCATATCTGTCTGCCTGGGATGACATGATCGACAAACCGCGATGCTTTGCCAGAGATGGCCTGCACCTGTCGCCCTTGGGAATCTGGATACTGCCTAAGGCTCTTGCCACCACTATAGTGCCTTTTTTAGACAAGATTCAAATGACAAATTCACTACCACAACAGATACAAGCAAGCAAAATCTGAGGGTAATGCTACTCACCCAAGGCACTCCTTAAAATGGAGAACATCGATATCTGTGCAGTGACAGAGACTTGATTTAAGCTTCCAGAGAGCACCCCTGCATTACCAGGCTATAATTCATACTACACCTTTCGGCCACCTAACCTGGACTGAAGCAGTAAAGGTGGAGGCGTGTCCATATTCATTAAGGATATTCACACCTCCAGGCTAGTTGCTCAGCAAAATGCATCCGAGATTTTCAAAGTGCAGCTAACTCTGGGCCAGACCACAATCCAAATTGTAGCTTGCTACAGATCCCTGACCATGCCCCAGGATTCCCACTCCACATTTCTTGATACACTGGAAAATATTAGGGTACAACCTAACACCCTTATAATGGGTGATTTCAACTACTCCACCATTAACTGGGAAAACTACTCATGTACCAACTTTTGTGCTCAACATTTTCTGGACTTCATAAATTCCAACGCCTTGGATCAACTTATTCAAACTCCCACCAGGGGCAGCAATATCCTAGACCTGGTCATTACCAACATGGGCAACTGGTGTTCCACACCAGAGGTCAGTTCCTCATTGGTCAGATCTGACCACAAGCAAATCACCCTAGACATCCACATCCCACACCCCATTAGGGAAACCACCGTAAAAAAATTCTCCAAAGCCAACTTCACACTTCTTAAGACAGAAGTGGCAAACTTCACAACACCCTTGCTGATGGACAATAGAGGTATGACTGCTGAATCCTATACAATTGCACTTGATAAGCACTTACAAGAGTGCATGGATCGTGCTGTCCCTAACAGAATCAAGATGCTATCCTCCAAAAAAAGGAAGCCAATCTGGTGGTCCCCTGCTATAAACAAACTCTACAACAGAAGAAAGAAACTGTTGCAAAAAAGAGTAAAATCCCATGATTGGAGGAACTCCATGGACAGCCTCAGTAAGAAGCTGAGATCTCTCATAAAATCCTCCAAAGCTAGTTACGAAAACAAAATTTCCACTGATTCTAAAGACAACCAGAAAGCATTCTATAGCTATGTCAAGAATTTCAATGGCAACACTCAGATTTGCTCTGAGTTACAGCACAATGGCACTAAAGATAGAGAACCAACTGATATTTCCAACATCCTGGCAGGTAGGTTCACTGCTAACTTTAACCCTCTCTCATCCCCTAAAAGGCCCATCTCTATACCGGAAGAATGCAAGATTCCTGTAATCACATCTGCACAGGTAAAAAACACACTCTCCAAAGCCAAGAACACAGCATCCATGGGACCTAACAACATCCCAGGCTGTGTTCTACATGAACTACAGAACAACTGTCACCCCACCTAAGTACCATGTTCAATCATAGTCTAACCTCAGGCTTTGTGCCAAATGAATGACGCACAGCAACAGTCATCCCACTCCACAAAGGGGGAGCCACCCCGGACTCTGGGAACTACTGCCCCATTAGCCTGATGAGCCTGGTCTGCAAGGCTATGGAATGTATCATCATGGAACTTATAAACAATGATATTGGTAATCTCCAAACTCTGGACCCTACCCAGTTCGGGTTTGTAAAAGGCAGATCATGTCTCTTAAACCTGATAGACTTCTTTGAAGCAGTCACCAAAGCCGTAGATGAGGGTAAGGTGGTTCACACAGCCTATCTAGATCTCTCCAAGGCCTTCGGCACCATCCCCCACTTTGGAATTATAGATAAACTCACTAATCTAGGTATAAATCCCTATGTCACAAGATAGGTTGCCAACTCGCTCACTGACAGAACCCACACTGTGAAAGTAGCAGACTCTAAATCCATCTTCAGACCAGTGACAAGTGGATTACCACAGGGTTCAGTCCTAGGTCCTCTCCTGTTTGGTATCTACTTCTCTGAAGTACAAGCTAACACAGTAGGTCTATGGCTAACAAAGTTTGCAGATAACTGCAAACTAGGAGCCATAATCAAAACTCCTAATGATGTGGACATCCTACAAAAGGGCATCACTGAAACAGATGCCTGGTGTCAAAGCCATGGCCTCAAGCTCAATGCCAAAAAGTGCAGTGTCATCCCTTTTGGTAAAAACTCTGTACCCATGAACTACCACATAGGCAGTAGTCTACTTAACACTGAAAGTGTGATAAGAGACCTTGGGACACAGGTGGACAGTAGTCTCACCTTTGATAATCACATCGCCACAGTAAGTCAGGAAATCCTTCTACATGGCACACCTAATCACAAAAGGTTTCTCATCCAGGAAAAAAGAGGTCATTGTTTCCCTCTACTCGTCACTCATTAGACCCACTATAGAGTACAATGCCCCTTTTGGTATGTACCTCGCAAGACATCTGCAACAACTGGAAATGCCACAGAAATACCTCACAAAGAGGATTACTGGCCTCAAACAGATGCCCTATGCAGACCTCAAAAAACTCCAGCTTTACTCTGTCGCATATCGCCTACTCAGAGGCGATCTCTGCCTAACATACAAAGCTATGTCAAACCCAGAGCTGTTAGACATGCTCCACGTAAAGAAATCCCAATCCCTCCAAGCTACATGCTCTAGGGACCAAAACTTTGTCACCACAATAAACAGAACATGTTGGAGGGATAGATTTCTGTCCCAGAGACTTCCCATACTCTGGAACAAACTACCTATCTATATCAAACAAAGCTCCTCATTAGCACTCTTCAAGAAAAATCTTGATGATTGGACGGGAGATAGGAAATTCACCCCGGGGATCAATTCTGTGGCTCTGCTTGACAGGGGCACAGGAAAATAATTTTCTTGCATGGCAAAAGCCAGGGTACCATTTGACTAGACTTATATAGGTCCTAGGGCCAATAGCCTAGTACCTACCTATGAACCTGTAAGGTGAAGTAATTCAGATAAATAAAATAAAAAAATGCATACTATGCATATAAAGGAACAGGGAGAAAACTACAGTCAGATTGTCCTCGGCAATTCATTTCAATTTTCTGCCAAATCTACATATATACATTCGGAAAGATAGGAAGTCATAATACAAATATAAGGAAGTGGCTCAAAGTGTGATACAAAATGTTTACAGCTGGTGAAATTTCTGCTGTCATCTGCAACATATAGTTGAAACTGAAAACAACTTAAAGTGCAAAGTACATTATAAAAAGATTTTTGTGTTTCACTGTTATTACATTTAACCTAAAGCAATCAAGGCTGCCTGCACACAAGTATTGCTTCTGATTGTCCATTCACTTTCATGGCTGTTGTTTTATGATGAATAAAACAATACTGTAGCCACATTCTCTGAACAATTTCCCATTCATTCATTCATTGAGACTCTACAAAATACGTAAATTTAGTGTATAGAAGTAATTAAGTATTTTTGAAAGCCCACAAAAATAAATGTTTTTGACATGGTATGCTTAAAAGATTATTCATAATTGAGGTTATGAAGATCTTTGTCTTTTGCATTGAATTTTTGATTTCCTTTAATATATAACTTGTGCATTTTGATTCAGCTTTTCTTACCCTTTTGAAAACTAGCAATATAAAACATGAGCTGCTGCAGTAGTCTGTAACTAAATGAATAAATAAAGCAAAGTTAATATTCAGCACAGTGCATTGCGGTCTGTACTGAGATCCCCATGATTCTGTGAAAAACAGAAGCTAATTATTTCAGTTTCTGAGGATTTTTAAGAGCCTGCAACACTCAATCTGTTTTAAGATTCTTTGCAAGTTAAGCGCTGTTGTCCTTCCTGAGGAATAATGGTTCTAGTACGCTGTGTCACACATCTATAGCAGCCTACGCAGTTCTCATTCACAAATTTTCAAGTAAATGATGCCAGAAGTTAGCCTCTTTGTGAAACCGAACAGTTGAAACTGGAAATGATGAATACAAACTCATTCGATTCAATGTGAAAATAGACAATAATGTTTTGTTACTCCTTTATTTGAAGTGTAACACCAGGAATTAATCATTTTATACAACAGGCATACCCTTTGTTCACTATTGACTATTTTATTAATGCACCATTCAAACAGAAAAAAATGTGTTTGAAATTCTTGTATTTCTATAGGCCACTATATTTCTATGACATAACCCTCAGGGTTCAGCTGTCCTTTTCCCTTAAAGTCTTACAGCTGCTGCCTTCTCTTACCAGAGGACTATTGTGAAAGTCAAATGTGTCGAATAATATCTCATTACAATGGGTAGATTTTTTTACTGTTTATGAAACAGTGATTCAGAAGAGAAAAAGCTCAGCTGCATGATATGAAAGCCACAAGCTGCCTTTAATATTACAAAAAGACGCTGTACATAAAGTGCCACTTTCAACTGGAAGAATGTAATTGTGTATAAATTTTCAAACTGCTTTGTCTTTAAACTGTCATTTATATGAGACCTGGTCATTTTATGTGGAATTGCTAAATATGTGAACATTAAATAAATAAATAAATAAATAAATAAAATAAATATCCTCATTTTCCTCCTCTGTGTTTTGCAATGCCAGAACTACACTCAACATATACATGTATTTGATATTTTGGGCAGATTTTTAATGGCTAACGTGTAGTGGAAATCTCCCTTAAGTATGACCACATTTTCATAAAACTAAACTGTACATAACTTCAACGTGTAGAAAAAAATACGTAAGAGGCACAGATGTTTCTGAAAGACAGAAGGTTATCTCTCATACTGTAGTGATGATATAGATTCAGAAAAATACAAGTTATTCTTAGACTGTCTATTCTTAAGGAATGAAACAGGACCACGGAGCTCAGATGTACTGGTTACTCACTACAGGACAAGTCTCATGTTCAAGGATTCACATTATAATCCCATGACATAAATATGATTATATGGTATAGAGAACCAAACAAGAAGCTGCTGGACGAAAACTAAGGACCAGCAATAAAAAATAAAATATAAAGATATACACTATACATCAAAGTAATCATTATCAAACTTTTGTCCTTTACATTATTAATGAAGGTATTAGAGGTGGTGACCTAAGGAACAAGACAGAGTTAAAGGAACAAAAATGGATTTTGATTTTAGGTGCCTATAGATCTCCGGGATTAAATGATGTGACCTCCTTAATACCAACTTTGAAAACACGAGCTCTTCTTCATTAATGGTTTTAACAAAGTTTTTGATATTTATTTGTTTTACAAGGATGTGCTTTCCCATTAATGCTATTTTATGAGTTTTGATTTTTATAATGATTGCTTTGATGTATAGTGTACATTATTAGACTAGCGATGTGTTTAACTGGTAGTAGAATGTATAGGCACTGCTTCATTAATGTTTGAGCTTTTTGATTGGTTAGATCAGATTTAAATACCTTGATTGCTTTGATTTTTTTTTTTAGTCTGATGAAGCGATCTGTGAATCATGAAAGCGCTTACTATTCTCTCTTGCTATGAGTTGTTTATTAAAGTTTACGATTTTTAGCCGTGGTGACTGTTCACTTATACACCTTTTATGATTATATGGTAGCCTGTAGGATAATCTGAACAGCATGCCATTTGAAATACAGGTGGTTCAGAAGAAAACAAAAAGATTATTTGATGTGCAATATTTATTTATGAAAAACATAGACCAAACAGCAAAGACATTATGCAGATTATACTTTAGGATAACTGCTTGCAGACTGTAAACAGTTACTCCTAAAGTAATAATCTGCATAATGTCTTTATGCAAAGTAAGGTATCACCTTTAAAGCACCAGCTACCACACATTTTCCTTTAAAGGTGATACTTTACTTTGCATAAATATATTTGTATACATATGTGAAATGGAGATTGGCAGAAGGTTAGGGCTAGCTTTGCCCCCTGCTTTACCACACTCATGTGTGCTAATCCTAACCCTAACTCTACTCCAGCCCTTAATCCTAACCTTCCAGAATAACTCATGAAAAGACCTTGCCCTATCAGTATCACAACTGAAAACACTCTGATCTGAACATATTCACCATACACGCCCATAGCGCTACATCTACACTAGAAGCTAACCCTTGCTCTAACCCTAATCAGAAACACTCTGAAACACCCACCAAACACACACACACATGCAGACACACACACAGACACATGCACCCACACACACACACACACACACACACACACACACACACACACACACACACACACACACACACACACTGAAAAACATGTATCACCACACTATCAAATTCTCATTTGACAAACTCATACACTCCAAATCATTCATACACACACACACACACACACACACACACACACACACACACACACACACACACACACACACACACACACATCATCCAACCTATCCTGTTTCCTAGACCTTACTCTAACCCAAACACAGAAACACTCATGCACTCAGAAATAGACATGAGGAAACATGTTCTCTTAGGTTCATAGATTAGGTTCATAGATTAGTACTAGGCTAACTGCCCTTTTGGGCCATTTGAAACCTAGCCAGTTACCCCATGTGACAATCAAACCCTGCACCTTGTGTCTTTAAGGTACACACCTTAACCATTATGTCACCCACCCACTCCTTACACTAAACCTAATGAAGAAATACTTGCACAAATACACTGCACAGTCTATCTCATTACCTAACCGTTTCTCTAACTCTAACCCACAAATATTTACACTCACTCACAGCCAAGTCCAACTTACCTCTCCAATTCGCATTCAAACTCCTTTCATTTGAATAAATTAAAATTTAAACTTCTCGCAATTCCCAAGACTTACCCACCTGAAAATACAGTCAAACAAGTTGCCATTCAACGCATAGTCAGACACTCTATATATAAATATATATATATATATATATATATATATATATATATATATATATATCAGTCTGTAAAAACTCAGTACGTCAAACCCCAAATAATGACACAAGCCAGCAAGCATACGCATATCAAGCTATACATTCTGTCCAAAAATGGGACTTTTTTCAGGTATGCAAACCTGTGCACTACCAATACCCATGTTTATTTATTTATTTGACATTTGTTTACTGAGGTGGTCCGACTGGGTCTACAGAACTCATTTTCAGTGGAGGCCAGAGGAGAAAAGCTCCACATGCAGTGCAATACAAACACATTACAGTCCAAAAACCAATACAAATGACATGAGGAGTGCTCTACAGAAATACGTTTATAGAACGTAAGCTAGGTTACAAGATATACTACACATCTGGACAATTCTATAGAATTATATCATTATAGACAATTTTAGTCATTCTAAGAACATATGCATAGCCTATGAGTAGACAAAGTGTACAAAAGTAGTATGTATGGACGGCGCAGTGCTGCAATGGTAGCATTGTCGCCTCACATCAAGAGGTTCTCCAGTTTGATTCTTGGCTGGGGTGCCTTCTGTGCAGAGTCTGCATGTCCACCCGGCATTTGTGTGGGTTTCCTCTGAGTGCTCCAGTTTCCTCCCATATTACAAAGATATGCATCTGGAGCATTTCTCCCCAGGCCTCCACTGAAAATTGTCTTCATTCCAAGTCGGACTTTCCCAGTAAACAAATGTTAAATAAATAAATAATTGTTGATAGTACAATGTATGACATTGGTTGTTATAGTACATGAAAAATAAAATGCTGGTTTCAATTAGAAAAACAATAGCAGAAGAGTTAGTGATGCAGAAAGATTGTGAGAGAGTTAAGAAGAGTAGAGGCATTACAGACTGAGCAGTAGCTTAAGGATATAGTATAGAAGCAGAAAAGGAGTTACAAGAGACATTTGGATCTTGTAGACTGTGAAGGAGTGAGATGCAATATAAAAAGAAGAAAATGAAGCTAGCATGGAAGAGGAAGAGCAGAGCATTAGGCAAGATTTATACAGGAGCACAGCCATGTATTTTTGAGATGATTTTTTTTAAAGAGCCTTTAAAGTGGGTTAGGCCAGGCATAGACTTGATAGCTAGAGGTAGTGAATTCCATAGTTTAGAGACAGCATATGAATACAGAGAGTGACCTGTTTTTTGTGGGTTTTGAAATAGCTAAGAGATTTTTGTCTTCTGATCGTAGGGATCTATTTGGTGTATAAGGTGTGACTAAGTTGGCTAGTGCAGGGCAGGCAGTAGGCTTAAAAATAAGGTTGTGCAAAGTGGATAGCTGAATAAAAGTAAGTTGGTTGGGAAGTTGAATCCAGTTTAGTTCTAGTAGCACTTCACAGTGATGTCTGTGATATTTAGAGTTTGTGGTAAACTTAGCTCTTTGTTGTAGCACTGTTCCATCTTGCTTAGGGTAGAGCTTTGTAAATTAGGATACGGGCACCATAAAGAAGAAGGGAAGTAAAACATTTTTGCTAGGGAAACTTTGGTTGCTGTAATTAAGAAATGTTTGTTTCTATTTAAAAATCCCAGTTTTTTATGAGTTTTCTTTATATGTTTGTGTATATGGTGGTCAATGTAAAGTTTATTGTCGGTGATTACTCCCAGAAGTTTGGTTTCCTGTACTATTTCTATTACAGTCTTGTCAGATGCAAATATGTTGAAATGATTGGTGACAGGTGAGGTGTTTTAGGGTGGAAGTGTACTAATTTAGTCTTCTTTGGATTAAGAAAGAGTTGGACATTTTTTAGCCAGGATTCAACTGCAGTAAAGGACTGCTGAGTCTTTGAAAGAAGTTGTGGTAGTGATTGAGCTGTACAGTTTATGGTGGAATCATCAGCATATTGAATGTGTGTTCCAGGGTGGAAGAAAGTTTGAAGGTTGTTACTAAAATGTTGACCAGTAGGTTGAGGAACTCCAGTAGGGTTGTGGAGAAAGGGTAAAAGTTTGTTGAACCATTTCAATGCTTGTTTACCATCCTCGAGGTAGCTCTGAAACCATGTTACTGCGTTATGTGGAAAAGCCTAAGATAGACCGCATGATCAGTAGTATGGGTGAGAGACCATGTCAAAGGCCTTAGAGGGTCAAAGAATACTGAGGCAGTATAGCATCCTGCATTTTTGGCCTTGCTCATGGTGTCTGTAAAGGATAATAGGACTGTAGTTATGCTGTGGCTGGGTTGGAAACTATGTTGGGTCTGGGTTAAAATATTGTTTTTCAAAAGGTATTGTATTATCTGCTGATGGATATCTCTCTTGAAAATTTTGGATATGGGTGACAAAATGTTTATAGGACAGAAATTGGTAAGTTCAATAGAGTTGCCTCCTCTGTGGATTGGAGTGATGAGAGATTGTTTCCATGTGGCTGTTACTTCTGATTCAGATAAAGACCTATTTATAAGGATGCTGATTGGGTAGATGATTGAGTTGGCAGCCAATCTGAGCTGGTGTGGTGAAAGATTATCAGTCGAGGTGGAACAGGCTTTTAGTTTTTGTAGCAGTTTCTTTATGGTGTTTGTGGGTATGGTATGAAATGAGAATGGAGTTTATATAACATTTTGTTCCATAGGGGGGTTATTAATGATAGGATTAGAGGTAGTAGATGGTAAAGGATTGGTACCTAAATAGGTTGAAGGGTGGAGGGAATCCAATGTTAGGGGTGTTAGTTAGTAGGTCTGCTATTGGTTTTATGAAGTGTTTGTTAAAGCTTTTGGCTATTTGTGATAGAGGGCTATCAGGTGATGAGGTGTGATCTCTATTTGTCCCAGGGTTAAGTAGAGAAGATATCGAGCCCCACAATTTTGGGGGAGTTGGTTTTATGCTGGAGTTGAGGCTTGGAATAATATGATTTCTTATCTGTGTGGATTAATTTTGTAACTTTATTTGAGGTTGACTTGACTTTGTTTGTTTTTGTTTAGTTTCCAGGTTTTCCAAGCTAGGTCCCTTTGCTTCATCAGGTGTTTACATTCCTTAGAGAGCCATGGGGCTGAGTTCTTTTTGATTCTTTTCATATGAATGGGAGCTGGTGTATTAAATATGTGAAGGAAGGTGCTATTAAAGTATAGTACGGCATCATTAAGGGGTAGTAGTTTAAGGGCTGTCTAGTCTACTTCATGTAGGAGATTGTTGAATTTATGCTGACAAAAATTAGTTAAATTCCTAACTGATTTTACAGTGTGTACTCTTCGTTGTTGGTAGTTTGTTCTAATGGCATAAGCTGGCAGATGATTGCACAGGGAAACAGACAGTGTACCTGAAGAAGGATTATCGGTGGGGTGGGATAATAGGATCCAGTCTAGGGTGGATTGGCAGTTAAGATCTTTGCTGCATCTTGTTGGACAATTGATAAGCTGTGAAAAACATACAGATTGATACTATTTATGAAGGAGTTGGAAGCAATGGTCTGCCAGTCTATATTAACGTCTCCTAAGATTTTTGTTTGTGGTTTATTGTTTGGGATGACCAGGATAATATAACTCCCAACACTGGTATTGTGTGACCTGGTGAGATATATATTATTATTATGTAAATTCTTTTTGTTGTGTTGAGGCTCAAAAAAGAGATTAGTACCTCGGCATTAGAAAAGGTTGGTACATTGCTGGTGTAGGGTGTAATATTGAGTGCAGAGGGATATAGAAGGGCTATCCTTCCTCCTTTTTTTAGATTTATCTCTTCTGGTTATTGCAAAGTTTGGAGGTATTTTTCCTGAGTCTTTTACATTGGGGTCTAACCATGTTTCGGTAATGGCTAGTATGTCATGTTTATTTTGATTAATCCAGGCATGCAGTGAAGCTATTTTATAAGATTCAGTGTTAACATGTTTAAATCTTTTGGGTTACTTTGGGGATTAGAATTAAAGGGTAGGCCTGGGTTAGGATGTATGTCTCCACTTTTGAGTAGATAGGTGATGAGGAATGAGTACATAGGTGATGGTACTGGTGTCAAGTGTGGTTTCATAGGAGGCAAGGAGGCCAATTTGTAGATTGAGAAGTATGGAAGGGTATAGGGGAAAAGTTGAGAGGAGATATGTGAGAAGTTGTGTTGTTTATTCGAGAGATGGTTGGAAGAGGTTGTTGATGTGTATTGGTGTGTGGGGGTATGTGAGGGTATAGTTGTAGCAAGGTCGAGAATTAAGAATAAAGATTTTAGGGAGGTTAACAGGAGCATGTCTAGTGTGAGAGTGGGTTTACAAATAGTAGAAGTGGTATTTATATGTTAGAAAGAAATATCAGGTGTAATTAGAGATGTATGTTATCTAGTAATATGTGAGCAACTTAAGGTAAGGCTGGAAATGTGTTGTCTTCCGGGTGGGCTTTGACAGTTTGGTTAGGTGTTTTGTCTTGAAATTTTTGATACTTAGGGGGAGACATGATTGGTCAATATTAAATTTATGGTGCAATGTTAGTTTGATATGTACATTAATAGGTGGAATGGAAAAAAAAGGAGTAGTAGGAGAGAAGGTGGTATCGTGGAGTTACTGTGAGATAGTTCGAGGTAATGTTTGTATAGGAATGGCTGAAGTATAGTTAGATACAAATAATTATACTAAGTGGAAATGAGATTCAAGGTAATGGAGAAAGGGGAAAGTAGATCAGCTTGGTTAAATAAAAGTATGTAAGTTATGAATGTGAATTGGGTGTTGACAGGGTAGACTTATATATAACTGGATAATGGAAATTAGAGGGAGTGATTTGCTGGGGATATGAGTAGAGGCCCTGGGGGAAGGTAGGATATGGGGCCAGGGAGTGGAGCAGAATGAGCAGAGCAGAGTGGGAAGAACTAGATTGTCGCTATCAGCAGAATCCTATCACTGGAAACATAAGTAGAGTACAATAATCAGTAATTAGACTATTATAGAATATTTAAAACAAGAATGCAAATGAAAGGATGAAAGGAAGGGAAAAGCAAGGAACTGAGCTGCAGTATAGGATAGGGTATACTAGATATCACAGCATTAACACAAAGTAGAGAGGGGGGTATAAAGGAAGGAAATTTAAGGGGGGGTAATTATTTGCAGAGAAATTGAGATGAACAAGAAGGGTGATAGTAAAAATGGTGCCCAGTGGTGTACAGAGAGCTTTACAATGAACATATAGGTTGCAGGAGATTGATTAAATTATTTTCAAACATTTACTTTATTTTAGTGTTCTGGAGACTGGAAATTTAAAGCACTGAGCTTACCGTAAGTGTTATTTGAATTCACATTGGGTGATTTGTAGACTTTTACCACTTTATTTTGGTATGTTGCAGACTGGAGATTGTAGGTGTTACTTGAATTCACGTTGGGTGATTTGTAGACTTTACAACCTTAATCTGCTAAAGTATCCAAAAACATACAGTACAACCACTGAAATAATGGCTCATACACACCACCAAAGCTTGCAGGAGCAGTAAAGCAGTTAAAAGAGAAAGAAAGATGCTGCTAACGTAAATATGCCAAATCCCATATTGCACAACAGTGAAGAATAGGGTAAATTCCTCACACCCCTCATTCTTCCAATCACAGTCCTTTTGGAAATGTTTCAGGTAGAGGATTGGTAGAAGTTTACTGAATACAGGAAATATAACATTGAAAATATATAGCTAATGTAGCTACAGACAGTATTTATAAGTCCTCATGTTCATAAACATAGTATGCAATTAGTTACATAGCTGATTTATGTGTATTAAACTGCACTATATGTTTGGTACAAGCTTAACAAAGAAAACACCCTTAACGCAAATACTCTTCCATCTTCAGAACAAAGTATTTCTCCATGGTAAAATGCATTTTTAAACCAGCGCAAACCTCATGGCTCATCAAAAGGCTTATATATCTCTTCTCAAGATAAAGAGTAAAGCATGGTAGTCATAAAAGTACAATCCAACCCTAACAACCATGCCATTACCAAACTCTGGAACTTGGCTAAACTATATATGGAGTCACAAAGCAAGCATTTAAAAAACAATCCACTTTCCCTCTTGAATAATTTCAAACACTTTTTGCACGAGGTCACTTTGCTCACTGAATGCCAATACTCTGACAACAAATTTTCTTTAAAGCTAATTCAGACTGATCAAGGACCACTAAACCTGCTCTGACTTGGTCATAGATTTTATCCACCCTCCCTAAACTACCAGAAGCATCTAAACTCCACTTTCTTCCCTTCTTATCTCTGCCAGAGCATCCTCCCGTCATTCCTACTTTCTACTTCAAAACATCACACATAAAGAAACTACTATCCTACTTGAAGATATAGACTTCTATCCTGTAGGTTCAGACCACATTTTCACGGGTTTATCTACCTCTGCAATGACTTTCTAAACCAGTGACTTCATCACATCTTTAACCTTTGCCTGTCACAAAATATAATGCCAAACATCTGGAAAACAGCACTCATTACTCCCCTTCTTAAACAATCTGAACCTCAAAACACTTCACCCTTTTATTCTACTTCCATCATACCCACTCTTGACAGGATACTAGTAAAACTAATTTATATCCAAACTTCAAGTTACATTCATCAATACCTTCTCTTTACCCTAAAACAGCATGGATTCTAGGCAGGTCTTAGTTTAATAACACCACTTTAGTACTTAACTGATGATATTCTCCTCAGCATCGACAAAAGTAACTTGACTGTAGCAATAATCCGTGATCTCACAAACACCTTTGAACTAATCAGCCACCAACTTCCGCTTTTCTCTCTCGTTGGAACATTGACATTAGTAACACATCCATCACTTTGTTCCAATGCTTTCTGTCAGATTTGTCAAAGTTAAATTAGACTCTTCTCTCACCCCATAATACTTTCAATGAGAGTACCCCAAGGTTCTATCCTAGCTCCTCTTTTCTGCTCTGTTCTCATTAATAAATGTCCTTATGACCTTTTCTGCTCTACAATTCATCCTTTATACTGATGACATGGTAATCTTTAGGTCCAGCCAAAACCACTCTTCTGTCAAAACACAACTGCAAAAAGACCTTAACTTCCTGATTCCTGACTCATTAACCACAAAATAATACACGAACCCACAGAAACAAAAAAGCATACTATTTGATACCACCTAAAATATAAAAAATCAGCAAAGTTACTCAATATTGTGGCAAACCATTACCAACAATGAACTCGTTCAAGTACCAGGGTTTGTGGCTGGACCAGCAACTTACATTCCATACTTATATTAAGAAATCAAGAACAAAAGATAGTTGACTTTTTTTCTGAGCTAGAACAATCTCACTCTACCTATCTAACCCTTCCAGGTAAACTATATGCAACGGAATCCTTCTTGCTCTGTTTGAATATGGACTACCCATAATAGCTACAGCTTGAAAGAAAAACTCCTCCACAGTACAGATTATCAAAAATAAAATCTGTCACTTCATCACTAAATCACCATCTCATGATCATTACTGTCTTACCTTCAGAAAAACAAAATGGCCCCCAAATGCAATGCAGAGTAGATCTGTACTAGGCTCTCTCGTCTTCAGACTTTTCCAGCCTCACTCATTTCCATCACTACCTGTCAAACATTATACCAAAAGCATACACTCCAGGTTCAGAAGCTTCTCTCAAACAAGATGCCAACTCCAACTCCCCATAAAACAGACAACACTCCATTAACCATTCTTTCTCCATCCTTGCTCCTAAACTATGAGAATCCCACCCAACGCCCCATGTAAAGAAACTGCAATACCTCTTTCAAACCTTCAGGGCTGAACTTTAAAAAAATCCTCCATACCAAATCAAAGCGTATTTGCCACACAAAAGGCCATATCACCTAAGGGCTTCTCACACTCTAGCTACACTGTCTCAACTATTAACAGCTCATAATTCCACCTCCCCCACCCTCCCCTGGCCTGACTTTCCTTACCAGACATCATTGCCACCATGTTGCAAACCTGAAAAGTAATCATGTAAAATTGTAAAATGTGCATTGCTCTCATAATTGTTGTTACATTTATTAATTGCTAGTGTACAAGTTTTGTTATATATTTTTACTTTATGTTCTGTTTTTGATTCATTCAGCTTACTGCCTCTCTATTACACTTGTTTATTCTTTGCAAATTATTTCAACCTGGCAGTACCTGCAAATGGTCAATTTTGATCAGTGTGCACATTCACAAATACTTGATAAAAAGGTGTATGGGCTGATACAGGACTCTATTCAGCCACTTCATGGGCCATGTAGACTGTTGCATACATATTAAATCTAAAATGCAAACAATATACAAATATATATATAGAAAGACATTTGCCCCTGATTGATTCATGAGGTATAGCTGAATGCAGTTAGTGTAAAATACAGTTAACTTTAAACATTGGAAATACATAGAAAAAATACAAATCATAGCAATAAAGAGTATTAAATATACCTTTTTAGGACTGTGTGTGTGTGTGTGTGTGTGTGTGTGTGTGTGTGTGTGTGTGTGTGTGTGTGTGTGTGTGTGTATATATATATATATATATATATATATATATATATATATATATTTCTATATATATATCTATATATATATATGTGTATATATATGTGTGTGTGTGTGTGTGTGTGTGTAAGACAGACACATAAGGATGATTATTAGTCATTTGGTCAAGCTGAGACTAATCAGTTCCAGCTCATCAAGGTCAGCTTTATTGATAACTAAAAGTACTAACAGATAGACCCCCAAAAGACAGTGGTCTCAATTCAAGAAGCTTATCACAATGTGTGCACAATATAAGCTTGTCTTATTCAAAAACGGTCCTATCAAAGTGCTACAGCATTAAGAAGTGGGTTGTCTCTGCAGCCAAGTTGAATGCTAATGAGGCATTTCATACAAAGGCATATGCTAATTAGCCATGTGCTCTTCCTTGAAGCCACCTGTAGTAGGCCATTTAGACACCCGAGTGATTCAGAGAATTGCTTGGCTATGTAAACTAACACAACTGTTCCAGGCCACTTGTGTTAATGAACACAACCAAAAGCTTATGTTCATCCATCATGGAAGAGGTACCCAGGAGTTCAGTGGACATGCAATTTTGGGTGAATATGCATACGTGTATGTCAGGGACAGCATGTGAGTGTGTATCTGCCTGGCAGGTTGCAGTAAGTGGGTTAGTAAGGGTGTAGGTAAGGTGTGCATGCATGTGTGTCTGTGTGTGAATGTTTGGGTGTGTTCATGAGTACAGTTGGATGGTAGGAGCTGTGTGTGTGTGTGTGTGTGTGTGTGTGTGTGTGTGTGTGTGTGTGTGTGTGTGTGTGTGTGTGTGTGTGTGTGTGTGTGTGTGTGTGTGTGTGTGTGTGTGTGTGTATATACCCTCACAATCTCTTAGAATAATAAGCAACTCCTGCAACATTGCTTGGAGGAGAAACACTACCCACCATGGCTAACATTTCCATCATGCCTCAAAGTCGCTTAACAATGACTTTGGTTAAGGGGAAACACTGGCTATCATTGATATTTCTTTAATGTAGCATTACTCAGAGGGGAGCACTAGACACCAGGGAGACTTGGCTCAGAGGAACAATAAACTTAGCATGCTCTATATAGCATGATGTAAAGGCATTTATTAAAAAAAAAAAAAAAAAAAAAAGCAAACACAATGTGGGTTGGGGAACCACTAGACACCAGAGATGCTATAAAGAGTGGGCCTTTGTATTCCTTTTATAAACTTTGAAAATTGCTAGGATAACAGCTTTTGCTTTAGCATACATTTACTGAATGATTTGAAGTCTGAAACTCTGTCTGGCATTAATGACTGAGTATACTTACCCATGATTTACAAAGGCACATAAGTGGAGACATTGGGGCTATTCTGTCAGCTCAGGGGCAACTAAGAGCTATGTGGTGCGGGTGTGTGCGTGTGTGGGTGTATTGTGTGTGGACGAGTAAATGAAGTGGATGCTTGTGTTAACACAATGCATAGGCAGCCAGTGTTAACTACCAGAGAAAATTGCTGACCTGCACTCACAGTATTTAACGACCATTCAGAGACATGCAAATTAGGTGATAATAAGTTTTTTTCTCATAGGAACTACTGTGCCTTTAAATCATAAATCTACACACTGAAGAAACAGGCCCTTATTACCACAGCCCTTACCAAAAGAGCTAGTTTTTTTCCTGAATCCTTGGAAATGTTTATTTCTACATTTCATGCATAAGTTCCTTCCAATATTTTTTCAATGATTCATGATTTACTGTAAGTCACGTCATTGAAAGCATAAAATTGTGTGTGTGTGTGTGTGTGCGTGCGTGCGTGCGTGTGTGTGTGTGTGTGTGTGTGTGTGTGTGTGTGTGTGTGTGTGTGCACGCTAGTATGTGCACCTGTATATAAATTGTAAAAACTATTAAATCCCAGTAATTTCATGTTCATGCTTCAGTAATACATATAGCATCAATTTGTTGTTGTACACACAACATTTCAAGCTCTCCAACCGTGTTATTAAATCTTTGGGCATTAACATAATAGCAGTTTATGAGTGTATGAGGTCTGTTGTGTCTAGATACTTGTTTGATCTTTTCTTTGTATAGCCTAAAAACATTTTATATTTTTTTGGAAATATTTGCCATAACATATTACGCTTTGCATTAAATGAATTTGCTCTTTATCTGTCCTGATCAAACATTTATTCCCAATTTTTTATGAATTCAAAGCACAGTCTCAAGCCTTGTTGAGATAGCCATTTATTAAGTAGTTTAACTTTGAAGTACTGATCACCATTGAAACCTGGGCATGGAGAGATATTGGTAAAAGTAACATACACTTGGGGTTGATTTTGTTTACAAATTTTATAAATTTCCAGTACTGTGTGCTCCTTATGTTTAATTAGTATTTCTTTAAGATCATCTGTACCTTTCACTATTATTATCTCATTATAGGTTTCTGGTGATCATAAGAATTTTGAGGTCAGTTTTGTTAAATCCATCGATCTGGCTCCTAACTAAGAAGTAACCATTTTTTTTTTATTTCAGTCAAAAGTCTCATTCAAACTTTAATATGAGAATCAAATACAACACCTTTTTTCCCTTTTTACTCTCATCCTTATGTGCTGTAAGCTCAGGTATAGCATCTTGTTTTGTGTGACTAATATCCCAAATTCCTTCTATGTTCTATTCTTTCTAGTTATATTAATTTTTTCATTTTTAGAGTAATTTATTGAGATTACTTCCTCCAACACATTCATTTCCTGGAATTCAATAAACTCTGTGTAGGCTCCGTGTGAAGACTAGACAGAGTTTATATGTTTGAGAGGCGGTGTGTGACAAGCAGTAGAGCACAATGCTTATTAATTATGTGTGGCCCGTGTAAGCCAGGTTTTGGGGCTGGCAATAGTTTTGCTGGCCAGGAAACTGTGTAAGAAAACGTAGATATCAATTCTAAGATTTACATGGAAAGGACTTCACTGATAGCTGTCAATCATAATGAGGGAACCAATAAACAGAAATAGGGACATATCTGACATAGATGTCACATAGAAGTGTGTTAGAATAAAACTCTCTCAACCTCTTAGAGCAAGAAATCTGGACAAAGCCATAAATAATTGGGGGACAAAGGCCCAAAAATAGGGACAGATTTTTAATATTGCTCTTCAAACTTAGAAAGTGGATAGAATGATAGGTTGTACAGTAGCATGACCTCTCTGAAGAACATGAAGTTTGAAACTTAAATGTCTGTCATCAGTTTCTGACTTCACTCCATAATGACATGATAATGATTTGCCAGAAAACAAAAATGTTATGGGGAAAGATCACAAATATCAGGACAGATGAGCAGTATGCACTCAAATGTATGTAATACTGACTCACATCAGTCCAGAAGTCATCCAAGTGATATAGTAGAAATCCACAAATTTGATATGAAAAACATCTGTACATCCTGAGAATACCTGGACAGTTGAGAGGTAAGAAAGCAAAGGATATGGTCCAACCACAGTACAGGACAGTGTATCTGCAGTGTAGAAAATTCTGATATTACATTCCTGGCATTCTGTACTGAAGCTGTGTTAATGACATGGACTGCCATGTAAAATGATCACTCAGGGGAAATGTGCATATTCAATAGGAACACACTGATGAATTGTTGGAATGAGCACTTGTACAGCAGAGTAGGGTATGTCAATGAAAGCTGGTTGTAGCAGCAACACCAATAACATATCTATGTGGTACAGTGGGGACTGCACAGTGAACGTGTTTTATGTGACTGTCACACAAGGTGACATAACAATGGGGAAGATGTCTGTGTGAGATAAGCATCCTTACAATAATAATCAGGGATCTGACATACAATTGGAAACTGATATACCTGAATATGAGTGTACTCTTAGTGGTGGTCTTCAGCAAGATATCCACAGGTAAATGCTCATGGAAAACATTACAAGAACCAACCACAATCATGGACAATATCAAAATAATGCCATCAGTAATCCCATGCCTCTGACATAACATATGTGATGTAGAGTGATAAGAGATGGATTTGCATACACACTTGAACAACTATTATGATACATCCACAGTCTATGAGGGTAACCACACACACTGTTCTGGCACTGTAACA